>NW_027411594.1:11082500-11267532 GCF_049639745.1 Rhodnius prolixus
AACTTTGACAATTTTTTTCTCTTTCTCTATAAAAGATAAAATTCCAAAATTTCCTTTAAAATATTGGGCAAATCCTCCTTTATAACAGTACTTTTTTTGGCAACAACCCAGATTTGATAGATAATCTTCGAGAGCTAGTTCAATTAGTGGGTTCAAAATCTTTATTTTTCGTTTTTAAAATTAATTGTTAATTAATTAGGTTAAGAGCAACTGGTTACACAGACATGAATAAGAGCATATTGACACTTAATTAATTTAACATGTTCCTGCCTTTTTGCGTGGGATATTGCTTTATGGCGATAATCATGTTCATTTTTATCTTTCCCTTGGTTACATAATAGAATAAATCTATAAAATGGTTGTTGAATGTTTCAGGCGGACATTAAAAAGCAAAATCCAAAAATAGCGGGAACCAACTTTCGTTCAAATTTTCTAAGAGCTGAGAACCACTCACTTTCATGGAATAGATTCCATAGGTATAGAGGTAAGCAATTTTTCTCATTACAGGGTTAACAGATTCCTTCAGCCATCTTTATTTAAAAGTAACACTTAAGAATCAAGGATTGCTACTTTTGTATTGACATACCCTATGACTTTCCACTTAAATCTAGGGTTCTTCGAAATCTTTAAAATTTTGTAAACATGGAAATCGTTAATGCGTTAGTGTGTCGGCCAAAACTTCATTATTGTATTTTTTTAAATTTTTGCGGGATAGTTACTTGTGTGTGGCAAATTTGGCTATTGTTATTTTGCTGCTGCCTTGGTCTGTCAAGGTCATTCAACAAATTAATTGAATTAATTAAATGAAGGAATAAATAAAAATAAAAAAAAGGACAAAATTAGTAAATACTTATATATTTATATAATATACATTTCAACAAAATGAAAATGAATTCGATAATTCTTGCTTTTATTATCTGCTGATTAACTTGAAATTTCTTCGTATGAAGAACAGAATCCATTCCCGTTTTGGTCTATTCAGTGCTATCGTGATGTGATCCCAAAAATTTAGAATTTAATCCTTAAAAATATTATAAAAAATTTACTTTGATCCTCTTTTATAACTTTACACTTTCAGGTCTTATGAATTGTAACTATTAACTGCATCGAACCCCTCCTTATTCTTCTCCAAAAACACAAATAATCAGCCACTGTCTCTTGTTTCAGGTGGTTATCCTTTTGATAGCTCAGTAGGACGGAGTATCTAGCACTGGGTAGCATTTCATATGTTTTACATTAAGTAGATACATTATTTCTTTTAATAAATGTTCTAAAAACTGACTAATGATATAGGGTTGTTCATAGAAAATAAACCTCAAAGGGGCTTTTCCAGTACAGTCTAAGAGACTTCTCATGATATCTTGTTAGTAGGAGTCGTTGGTTAAATAAAAGGAACTAGCCGAGGTAGTAGCACATATCAACCAGCTGAGAAAACTGACTGTTTTGAGAATCAGCAAAAGTTTAGTTCTTTCAATTTTGCATTTAAACTTGGAGTCTCGCAGCAAAGACAATTCCTTGAAAGATGGCTGAGTTATTTCCTCCGGTGAGGGGTTATTGGATTGGAGAACTGATAATTTCGCCCCTTCTTCTTCATGATTCTTTCTTTGCAAAAATAAAAAACATTCACCATTTGGTTATACCAAATGGTGAATGGATAGAATCCATTTTCTTTCATTCAATAAAGTATGATCATACTGCTATTAGTGCCTAAAGTGGATTATCTCCATTTTAATCTGGTGAGCGTAAACATATATCCAACTATTTTAAAAAAATGAAAAGTTAGCTGTACATTTAAATATCCTATTATTGAAAAACTTACGAGACGTTAAACATTCTGTTTGTAGATATTATGGATTACCTAAATTACTTAACTCACAGTGCTCCCAATTTAATATCGATAATTACTATTGGAAAGTCCAACGAAGGACGCTTACTTCAGGTTGCTAAGGTAACATCTGGCAAGAAGAAAAATAACCCTGCAATTTGGGTGGATGGAGGTATTCATTTACTTTTTTAGAAAATTATCTCCTGTAATTTTCTTTTTTTTCTTTAAAAACGGAACTTGATAAAGAAATATATATTTCCAGTTTGCAGATCCAGTAACTCTCTAACTATCATAGCAAGAATATTGAAAATAATCTAAACTAATTTGCAGGTATGCATGGTCGGGAATGGATAGCACCAACTACCGCACTATTTATTTTAAAACAATTAGTAGAAAATTATCAAACTAATAAAGGAGTAGTAGATTCTTTGGATTGGTATATTATGCCATTAGCAAATCCAGATGGCTATGAGTTCAGCCATATATCTGACAGATTCTGGAGAAAGAACAGATCCAAAAAGCCTGAGGATGTAGAGTATGATGAATATGCAGATGAAGCCAGGTACCTTATTATAATCTAGTTTATCAAAGATTTGAGCGAAGTATTACATGTGTTAGAAAAAATGGGAGGATGTTTCTTTATAGTCATATTATACTCGTAGTTCTGGTAGAAAAACTGTCATTTGAATCGTCATTTGATTGCTGGTAAGTTTAAGTTTTTGAGAAATAGGACTAAGTATATTAAGTTATTCTTATTAGTTTTTCTGAATTAGAAGGTAAGAGTGGAATAAAGTGTGAACAGCTAAAAAGAATCAGTGTGCAGTGAGCCTCAACAAATCACAAATCTGGAATTTCCACTACTTTCTGTACCTCCAATGCTCAAGGTTCTAACTTGAGTCAGTCTCCTCAAACTTGGACCTGGCAAACATTCTTAATGGTTTCACATAATAAGTTTTTAGAGCTGGAAAACACTTTCAATTGAAGCATCTCTTCTCCTCAGAACTATTCGAAAATTAATTTTCTCAAAAACTATTCAAACAAAGCAATTGACCCTAAGTGGCATTCATGGAATGTGACTTTTGTAGATAATTCTAGGAACCAGTTGGTTGATTCGCAGTTAGCACTATTGTACGCAGTTATCGTGCTCAAGATAATCTTTTTAACTTTCATTATTGAAAAAATGAAGTTTTGTACATCTAGATCAGGTAGAAACTGTGTAAACCCTATTTTGAATGGAATTATACTATTTACCGAAAAGTACGCCGTATTGTTTTGTATGAATTGAATTAGGCGTTCATCAGATGTGAGTGCGCGCATTTAAGAACTGCTGATGGAGTGAGCATGTTGATGGGTTAAAGTTAAGTCTCGGAACGTTATCCGAACTCTTGTTTCCAGCAGTTAGGAAAGCTTAGATAATGGAAGCATTACTTTCATTAGGCTTCTCAACTAAAAATACGGAAGCCGCAGAGACCAATGGAATTTTAGTGGGAAAATGTTTCATATAAAAGTTAAATACATTATTATTCTCAAGTATTCAAAGCAAAAGGGGGTCAGTGAGTATACTGACTCGTCAGTGTCGCAATTGCGGCTATGGTGGAGAGAAAGGCTGAGTCGACATGGTGTATATAACAAGGCTACTCTCTGGCCACGGGGTTAGTTTTCAGGGGAGGCATGTCTGGAGACTAGTGGTAAGTGGCTGTAGCCCAGTATTGAAGTAAATTAGCGGGTACCAGAAGGTAATTGTTGATACCTAGGGTTGGTCATCTGAGTGGTAGCGGGAACCGAAGCGGTTGTGGGTTTATTTAATTTGTAACGAGATTATTTGTGTGAGAAAACTTACTTGCTTATTTCGTACCATTTAATTGTGTTGTTTCGAGTTATATTAAATATAATAATATGGTAATATATAATTAAGCTGTAATTGGAGTAACCACTCCCTATTACCTCGGCGAACCTTATACAAAGTATAAGGAAATTCGTTTAAGCCATTTCCAACAAAACTCCTATGAAGTGGACAAAAAAAAACCCCTCGGTTGAAAGGTTTTTTTGCTAGAAAGCTAATTTTGTTTTTTTAGCTACAGTGATCACACTCCATGCAGCTTTTCTTTGTGACTTAGAGGACCTATAAAACGAGCATTTCCTAGAAAAAAAAAATCTATAAAGAAAATGTTATATGACCACAATACTTTTATCTCTACGTTGTAAGTAAAATAAGAAAGTAATTATTTGAATTGGCACTCGCTGAATATAATCATGCTAAGTACATTCAAACAAAGAGGAAAGTCTTTCCTAATTTAATAATTTGAGCAAATTTTTCTCCTAGATGTTAATGCATTACATTATTGGCGCAAAACTGACGTCTGCATAACATTATTTATAACCTTAATTTACGTTACAGGTTCCTTTGGGCAGATAATGAGGCTTGCAATGGTGTAGACTTAAATCGAAATTTTGATTATCATTGGGGTGAAATAGGTTCCAGTAATGACCCTTGCAAACCTAATTTTGCCGGAACTAAGCCATTTAGCGAACCAGAATCTCGGGCAATATCAGAGTTTGTGATGGAAAACAGCGATAAAATAAAAGCCTTCATAACTTTACATTCGTTCAGTCAGATGCTGTTAGTCCCTTGGGGCTATACTAAACAAATAGCCAAAGATTATGATGATTTGATATTTGTAGCGAGAAAAGCTGCTGAAGCACTTCAAAAAGTACATGGAACCGAGTACACCGTTGGCACTTCGCCAACACTCTTTTACGCTCGTTCGGGTAAGTTTGTATTATAACAAACTTTTGTTTTTGTCTTCAATTTTTAGAGTTAAGATGGTATTTAGTTCCGTCAAACTCCATTCAAAATTTATTAGAGTTAAATAAGAAAATAGAAGCCAACAGACAGAATTCCCAACTTTAATATGTTATATTTGGGGTCCCCAGACTTACTAATTACTTTTACTTTCTCACTGCTGAACTTCATTTCAGCAGCACTACGGCTTTTCTTTTACCGCGATACATTTTTATATCCATTAAGGCACCATAACTTCAACCTTTACAGTAATTATTTTAATGTCCTTCTCATGGAATGGTTAGTTCTTATATATCCTTAAGAGTATTGCATTTTTTGTTTCTTTTTAACGGATTGCTAGGGATTATTACTGCCACCTAAGGGGACCATTATTTGGTCCAAACCTTCAGAGATTCCTACATGTTTTCCATCTCTTACCCCGACATTTGTTCCAGTAGGCACTTTCAGAAGGCTTTAATTGTAGTCGATTGCGTAGGAAATCAATTCGAAAAACCCCTCAATTCCATAAAATCGTGCCCAGAAAATGTTTCCGATTTTCATGACTTTCATTTTTCGTACTTTTTCGCCCAATCTTGAACTTACTGGTTTAACAAATACTTGGGTTCGAGCCAGCTATGGGCCCGCTACTTAATTACAGCCAAATCACAATTTCCGATTATGTTACATCTTCTTGCGATGAAACCTTTCCTCACTTTGGACTTTACGAGGCAAGGAACGCAAAGAAACATCTCCTCCAATCCCTTAACAACTCTTCCAGCCAGTTTCTTTTTGATTCGTTTTAGTAAAGATTTTCTTAATGGACTATAAACCCCTTATGTTACTGAATATTTATTTTTGAAGAACATATTTCATGTTATAACTGCAAGTTTTGTTAATATGATCACCTCTATTTCAAAGTTAATTTTGTTTTTATAAAGGAAGTTCAGATGACTGGGCTAAAGGACGGGCTGGAGTTAAGTACAGCTTCACCATTGAGCTGAGAGACAAAGGAGATTATGGATTCTTGTTGCCAGCTTCGCAGATAATTCCTACAGGAAGAGAAACCTTCGCTGCTTTAAAGAGTATAGCTAAACAAATTATTAGTTTAAATGGAGTTGTTTAGTGATATATTTTTGTTATTAGAATTGTCATTAATTTTTAATAATAATTAGAATCAACTTTCAAATAGTAAATATTAGAAAAAGTGTTTGTGCTATTACGCTGTGTGCTATTAGTAATTTCTCAGTTAAAAATAGTAGTTCGTTTGATTTTCTTGTTCTACAGTTACCTTATAGTTAATTTATTAAAAAAGTTTTGGTGAAAATGTCTGTGAGTAGCGGTGGCCCCGGGCCACCGTTTACTACTAATAATTCAAATAACTTAGACATTGATAATGGAAGTGTCGGTAACAATACTACAAGACGGACATGTGAGAATGGAAGTAAGAATATGGAAGTAGAAGTCACACCTTACCCAACCACTACAGCACCTAATGAAGCTATGGTACGAGGCAATAAAAGAGGGGGGGATGCTGTATCGAGTAGCGTAAATAAGGTTCATATCCATGAAATCAGAACTAATAATAAAAATCAACCTCCTAGCAAATCAGATTACATTGATAAGGCCACGAAAAATCGGTATCGCAATTCTGACAAAGGTCCATACGTAGTAAATTTGGAAGGAAATAAAGGCAATTTGGGTAAGTTACATAGGATGGCTCTGGGTAAGTGGCTGTTTAAGACATCTAGTACATATAAAGATGAAATAGTTGATATTTCAGTAACGGGTCAAAATAGAATGAAAGTGACCACACGTTCACCACAGGCTGCCAATGATTTATTAAATCTTGAAATTCTCAAGGAAAGAGAAATAATTGCATACATTCCCAATTTCAGAGTTCAATGTACTGGCGTAATCAGGGATATCGATGTTGAGTTAGAGGACAATGAAATTCTGGCCGAACTAATATCTCCGTCCAGGCCCATTAGCATTAGACGGCTTACTCGCAAAACTTACGTAAACAACAAACTGCTGACTGAAAAATTACCGGTATGTTTCATTAACTTTGACAGTCAAAGTCTACCACAGTATGTTTCACTGTATGGAGCAAAATGTAAAGTAAACCCTTACATTCCTTCCATTAGGCAGTGCAAAAATTGTTTACGTTTCAGACACTCTGAAGAACAGTGTAGAAGCAAAATGAGATGCGAGCATTGCACGCAAAATCATAATGTCAGGGAATGTCCCCTAGCCGAGGCGACATTGCCAGTGTGTATTCACTGTAACGGTGAACACAGGTCTACGTTCCGGGACTGTCCCGTTAAAATAATGCAAAATAATGAAATTAAAAATAAAATACTAAATAAAAGTTCCTTTGCCATGGCAACTAAAAATAAATTTGATGTACTGAGTGTGAGTGAATTTCCAGAATTACCTGAAGTTAGTCCGACAACTTCATCGCTAAGAAAACCTCCAAAAATAGCGAATAAAACTAGACACGTTAATAATGAAATGTTGTCAAAACAGTTTCGTGATGCAATGAGGTCAAAACCCTTGAATGATGACAGCCCAATAGTTTCCCGTATCAGTGGCGAAGAAATAAAACAGTCAGCTAGTAAGATGCACAGAATAACTATGCAAGGGACACAGAGTGGTCTGACATACAGACCATCAATAGGAAACACTCAAGACAGTGGTGTAGAGTATATAGTACACTTAATTCAAAAGATAAATAATGTGCATGACAACAACAACGAAATAATTCAGGTCATTACGTCTAACTTAGAAGAAATTCTTGCTAAATATATTAATAATTGTAATATTATTACAAAAGCTCCTCAATTAATTCAAGCTAAAATCTCAACTCACGAGCATGAATTGCAAAGGTCAGATAATACCGCACAAGACAATCCGTAACGTTAAGACCAACGTCAACCGATCAAAATACCCCTGAAACTTGGTTAAAGATGACGGACAATTTCAGCATCTCTGGATACGAACATTGGGAGAGCCGACAGATACACAAAGCTAAATCCAATAAGTGGACAACACTGCTTGAAACGTGGAAGCAACCAACCATGTTTGGTAGTGACAGGAATATGCTCATCATTCCAGCTGAGGAGGGGGGGAAACAAACAAAAACAAAAACAAAAAAATGTTAAAAATTTTACAGCTAAATATTAGATCTCTCGCTGCTAATAGGAATTATCTGGAATCATTTCTTAGACTGAACAAAATTGACTTGGCGTTACTTTCTGAAACTTGGCTTAAAAAATCACAATTATTTACTATTTCTGGTTACACTATTGTAAGAGCGGACAGAAATGATGGTTATGGAGGCGCGGGCATTGTGATAAAAAATAACATACAGTATCAAATAATTAGCTTCCCTTCAAAATTTAATAACAATGCGATGCAAGTTTGTGGTATTGTGTGCAAAGTAATGAATTTAGAGATGAGTATCCTATCAATTTATTGTGCACCTGGCCATAAATTAAATACTGACTACTGGACATCCCTAATCAGGACAATTAAACCTCCTTTGTTGATGTGTGGGGATTTGAACTCATATCACACTAGCTTCGGATGCTCTTACGATAATTTTGAGGGTCGAAACCTAATAGATGCCATAGACATTGAGAATCTCTGTATTCTAAATGATGGGACTCCCACTCTTATACGGAGACATGACAGACGTCCTTCCGCAGTTGATCTATCCGTTGGTACTCCATCTCTCATACCTAGGATGGAATGGAGGGTCGTGGATGAGCCGTTCGGGTCGGACCATGTGGGCATCCTCATGTCAATAGATAAACAAGTTCAGCCTGACCATCATCCTCCTCATAATAATAGAAAATGGAACCTGAAATCTGCTCAGTGGGACAAGTACACTCTCTTATCGGATCAGCTGCTCTCTCAGATGCCTACCTCTCAAGATCCTTGCCTTAATTATGATCACTTTGTGGCGTGTATTAATGGTGCGGCCGAAATCTGTATCGCCAAGTTCAAACCTTATCTAGGGCGCAAACCTAAACATCCTCCCAAACCTTGGTGGGATGAGGAATGCGATAAAGCCAGAAAATACAATATAGATGCATTCAAGCAGTATAAATTGACTCCCAGTCTGTCAAATTTCATAAGCTGCAAACGAGCCTCTACTTTATGTAGGAAAATATATAGAGAAAAAAGGAGACTGAAATGGGCGGAGTTTTGCAACTCCTTCAATAGAAATACACCAGTCAAGAGGATTTGGAGTGGGGTGAGAGCTCTCAGGCATGGATATGTCGGTCGCAAAATCTCTTCAGACAACTGGGTTCCTGAATTCTTGAACTCCTTCTCTCCTGAAATAGTACCAAATCAAGATCAGATTCCTTATACATCCTTCGGCGCCCACAAACTTAATGATCCATTTTCCTACAATGAACTCATACTTGCCCTTAAAACAAATTCAAATACCTCCCCGGGTGAGGACAATATCCACTACCCAATGCTGACTAATCTGTCATCCAATGGCAAAAAAGTTCTGCTGAGAGTACTAAATGATGTTTGGGTTCAGGAGAAACGCATAGATGCCTGGAGCAATCAAATAGTTGTGCCGTTATTAAAACCCAACAAAGATCCTTCCCTACACGATTCCTATCGGCCCATTGCTTTATCCTCCTGCATAGGTAAAACCTTTGAACGCCTCATTAAAGCTAGATTAGAGTGGTGGGTAGAGGCAAACAGAAAAGTCCCGCAATATCAGAATGGCTTCAGGAAGAAGCGCTGCACTTTTGATGCCTTAGCTGGCTTTGTGTCTGACATATACGGCTGTTTCTCTGACAACAAGTATATGATGGTAGCGAATATCGACTTAAAAAACGCCTATAATTCTGTCTGTATCTCCGTGCTCATAAATAAAATGGTTAATATGGGCATTCCATCTAGAATTATCAGACACACGCATAACCTTCTCTCCTTCCGCTCCATTAAAATCCGGTATAACGGCAAAATATATGGTCCTCGTGTAACGCACTTGGGATTGCCGCAAGGGGCGGTGCTCAGTCCCTTGCTCTTTAACATCTATACGGCCGATCTTAAGGCAGCAGTAGGCACGGATGTTTCTGTATCTCAGTATGCTGATGACATAATCCTGTACAGTCAAGAGCTAACGCTAGACGAAAGTTTGAGAAAACTAAGCTGTGCAATGTTGTTGTTCAGCCGGTGGTGCTCAGACATGGGTCTCACTCTGTCTGAGAATAAAAGTAGCGTGACTGTGTTCACTAGGCACAGAAAATACTCTATCCCATCCTCGATATCGCTAGGTGGCTATCAACTACGAGTTGAGCCCATCATGAGGACGCTAGGTATGGCAATAGATAACAAATTGTTATGGAGACAGCAAATTGAACAGTTGGTTAAGGGATGTGAACAGTCGCTAAACATACTGAGATGCATCAACCGTCTGAACTACGGAGCCGATATCAAAACATCGCTAATGCTCTACAGACAATTAATTCTTTCGAGAATAGACTATGGTTGTTTCCTCTACGGGGATGCGGCAAAAAATCACTTGGTGAAAATAGAAAGAATTCAGTACAAAGCGCTGAGGTCCTGCTTGGGGGCTCTCAAATCCACTCCTATCAACGCCCTTTTAGTAGAGGCCCGTGACTTCCCACTAAATATAAGAAGGAAGCTGTTAGCTTCCCGCTTCATTGTAGACAGACTGAGAATCAAAAATCATCCAGTAACTCGCAGAATCAGTCACATGGCTACTCGAGTCCTCACAGAAAGATACTGGTTTGAAAGGAAAAGTCCAATGCTAGTAGAAGTGTTCTGTGACTTGTCGCACTTCTCAGTCCCCTTAAATCACCTTGAAATCCTTCCTAGGTATCATTTTGACTACCCTACACTGATTCAAAACTATAGTTCGCATATCGCCGTCAACTTCTACCAATACGACCCGGATCTTCCCAATGCAGTAAATAATTCTTACCTCCTGTCCAAACTCGAGAACAAATTCCCTCACTTTAATTATTTCTATACCGATGGCTCTAAAAGTAGTGACGGAGTTGGATGTGCAATTTATGATTCCCAGTTAGATTCCTGTTCTCAATACAAACTCAATAATTTAGCCTCAGTTTTTACTGCAGAATTAGTAGCCATCAATAAATCCTTAGCTTATTTACTGTCATCGACGGTCCAGCACGCCATTATTTTGAGTGATAGCAAAGGTGTGCTCCAAAAATTACAAAACCCAGGCAGAGACCCCTCTTTCCTGATTATAGATTCCTTAAACTTGCTGAACCAATTGATTAGGAATGGTAAGTCAGTATATCTGATATGGGTGAGAGGCCATTACGGGCTGGTCGGCAATGAGAAGGCTGACGCTGCGGCGAAAGCAGCCACTCGATTGCGGGAGCCTACCATTAACTCACTATCTCCCTCAGACATAAAAAGCTATTACAAGAGAGTAAGTTATAAAAAGTGGGAAGAAAGTTACTCCATATCAAAAAATCTAAAGGGTAAATTCTATTCATCCATTCAACCTTCCATTCCGGTCAAACCGTGGTTCAATCAATTCACAGAAGGTAGAGGATTTTACAGCACCATCTGCAGGCTAAGATTTAATCATAATTATTCACCACACCATTTGGCGCGTATCGGAATTCACATAAACTCTACATGTCCTTGTGATTCCGAGTCAATAGCTGATGCCAATCATATAATCTTAGCCTGCGACAAATATACCAACGGCAGGGATCAGCTGTGGAAGGCAGTACTGAAGACAGACTGCCCTCTACCCGCCGATTTACATACTATACTGACGCACCAGACAGACAACATCTACCGAGAACTATACAACTACATCCGAACAAACAAAATAACAATATAAAAGAAATAAATTATATCCCCTCGTAACATCTGTCAAGGTGTACGTTTCAACACATACTAAATCCGACTGTTCAACTTTAAATTAATCGCAAGTGCACGTTACCAATGGCTAATTTGCGGTGTACAATAAGGCCAAAAAAAAAAAAAAAAAAAAAAAAAAAAAAAAAAAAAAAAAAAAAAAAAAAAATAATTAGAATTTTTTCAATTTTTCATAAACTTTATCTTTTAATAAAAAATTATTATGTAAAGTGATTGCAAGGCTATACAAATTTTAGACTTGATAAAGTTACATGAGTGAACAGCATGTTGAAGTACTTAGAGATGGTTCCATATGCTTTGAGGAACTCAACTTAGAATTACCTATTCAGACTTAACTCATTATTACCTTTATTAAATTTTGTAGAAAACAGCCATGACATACTTTATAAGGACTGGACCAGAATAAATTTTTTAAGGTACAAAAATTATTAAAAGTTTCAATTCACTTACTGTTCTAATAACTTGAAAGATCAATGTCAAAATCCACTACGTATACACATAAACAATTAGATCGATTTGAAAGGCTGTAAGGCAGGTTATTCTGTCCTTCAGTGTTATATTTGTCTTAAAAATATACTCTCGGTTGATGATTGTCTTTTATAATTACACAATTATATCGCTAAACACAACGTTCACTTAGTATAAAGATTGATTACTCTCTTACACATTTCATTACGATTTGTAAAATATACGTACATATATTATTACAATTGTTACCAACATCATCCACATTGTAAAACTACACATCTCATCGAAAGGACACTTTTAGCGGAAGAAATCTCAGAAAAGTGGAAAATTCATACAGAAAATAGCATTTCTGGTTGTGAAATTTTCTTTTAACACGAAAAATTAGCAACACATTTATCCTTCGTTTATAAGACACAGACAGGGGTTCATTGCATCAAATTGGAAACCTACCTCTCAGAAGAGTCCTTAATCGAATTTTCCTGGGAAATGTTTAAATAAAAGCTATAGCCCCCCCCCCACCACAAGAGAACAATTTCTAAAGATTAAAGATTGTTGGAGTCATTTTCAAGAAACATTGTAGTATACCTATTTAGTAAAGTAGCACTTTAAAACTTAATGGTCGGTCCCACGGGGTGGCTTCTTCTAAGTCAAATGTCAAATTGGATCTTTTTTGCGATTGTTCATTTTTAAGCTCTTCTGCGTTTCACTTCTCACTAGAGAAACTAAAAATTAATATAAATATTAGGGAAAGATAATGGATTATATTGGTAATGTAACTTGCAGAGGAGGAGTGTAATATATAGTAATAGTAGTTGTATTTTTGGAAACAGAGGTGTATGTTGCATTTCTATTTGATTAATAAAGTATGCTAATTGTGTTGTGATTGTTTTTTATCTTGCGAAAGATATCTACCTTCCTTTGTTGGTAAGGAGTGATGTGGATGGAGTGGAGTTATTAGAGTTTGGAGTCGACATAATAATAGCTTTTCGAATATTTTTTCATTTGGCGTTAGTAATCCGACGGGTCTATAGAGTGAAGAAAAATGAACTGTTTTGATGGGTTTGAGGATCATACAAAAATTACATTTGTGCAAATACATTTTTACATTACTTTGTGCAAAAGTTAAATTTTTCTCAAGCGGTTGGCTTTGTTGAAGTAAAGAAAAATTTATACGTAATATATATATAAATGCATCTAAAATAAACATTTATTTAAAGTAATGCCAATTTTTCCAGGCAGAGTTGATGTTCGTGAAACTGCACGAAAAAGCGTAACGTTGAAAAACACCCAACTTTGACAATTTTTTTCTCTTTTTCTATAAAAGATAAAATTCCCAAATTTTCTTTAAATCTTACTCCAAACCCTCCTTCATAACTGTAATTTTTTGCAACCACCCAGATCTAATAGGTTTCGAGAAAAAAGTTGCCGAAAATGAGCAAAAACCGCTTTTTCAAAAAATGTTCTTGTTCTTGTTCTTGTTGTTGTTGTTGTTGTTGTTGTTGTTGTTGTTGTTGTTGTTCTTGCTGTTACCTTTTTTGTAACCAACGTAGCGCCTAAACGCGTGAACCGTTTTTCATGAATGAGGTGTCATTCGATTCAATATTTTATGTAGATGTGCCTTTTGTGGGTCCCGACGCTGTACATCGAATGGGAGAGGAGTTAGCCCCCTTTATGTAAGGCCCCCTCCAAAATTATTATTACTAATTACTCTGTAAATCTTGGCCCGATTTTGATAAAATTTGGTAGGATGATAGGGTTAGGGCTCCCCTACGTAACATTAAAGCGGCGATCAGCTCTTACACTTGTTAAGGGGAAGTATAGCAATCGTTTCAAATTATCGACACGTGAACCGATTTTTATGAATGAAGTGTCATTCGAATCGAAATTTTATACAGATTTGCACTTTAAAAGTCTCGGCACCGTGCCTCATAAGGAGGGGAGTTTGCCCCACCCAAATAAGGCCCTTTCTAAAACTATTATTACCAATATTTCTATAACGCTTAGTCCGATTTTGATAAAATTCAGCTCGAATAAGTGGTTAAAGCTCCTCTACGTTGCTGATTCTCTTGCTCCTACTAAGAGAAAGTACTGCAATCGTTTAAATTATCAATGAGTGAACCGATTTAAATCAATGAATTGTTCGATTAAAAAATCTTTGCCTCTTTGCCTTTTAGGGAGAAGTACTGCAATCCTAGTTTATTTTTCTTACTCCTCTTAAAAGGAAGTACTGAAATCGCAGTTTAATTTTGCTATTTACGTACAAATACCTTCCTATGTTATTCAAAACGCTTTCTCAAAAAAATTGTTATTGAGGATGGTTTGGGAGCCGCAACTACAATCATTTTTTAAAAAGATCTCACCAGTGGTAGTTAACACCTTATCAGGTTATAATGATGGAATAGCATATTCCAAATTTTAAAAAAATCTGTAAAGCAGATATGTAACTTTGTAAAATAGGCAAAAAGGAAAATCTATCCAAAAGGTACAAAAATCTCCTTAACAAAAACTTACAGTTTAAAATGTTAAGTATAAGGGTTGATTAAACGCCAAAAGGTACACAAATCAGCGAGTACCCAACATTTCATTAATACTTCATTAATATTTAAGTAATTCTACTGCATTAATTTTCATTAATAAGTTATTTTTTAGAATTTATTAGATATCACAGACCCTTATGCTGGCCACTTCATTTATATTATTTTTTTGTTATAATTATGATAAATCACATATACGTACATGCATGTTAAAGTAAAGATAAAGTTAGAGTAGGCTACTGTCTTGAATTCGTCTTACCGAAATATTCGTGAGCACAATTAACACACAGTTAATAACAAGTAGATTATTAAACAATAATTATTCATTTCTCTATTGTAACTCCTTAACAAAAACTTACAGTTTAAAAAGTTAAGTATAAGGGTTTATTAAACGCCAAAACGTACACAAATCAGCAAGTACCCAATACTTCATTAATTTTCAAGTAATTAATACTTCATTAATATTTAAGTAATTTTACTGCATTAATTTTCATTAATATTTTTTAGAATTTATTAGATGTCACAGACCCTTATGCTGGCCAGTTTCATCTACAAAATATTTGTTCAAATAGAACACCATTTAACTTAGATTAATTTTAATATCTAATCAACAAACTATTAAACACAGATTAAAAAAAAAAACTTTATAAAAACAAATAATAAAAAAAAAATATGAGGCTAAAAAATTCAAAAACTTTTTTTAAAAAATGTTTACACCAACATACATCAATGATTTTGTTTATTTTATTTATTTATTTTTATTTTTAAATAAAAATCGTCGGTTTAAGTTCATTCTTCGATTAAAGTAATTGTTACTTTAGTAGTAGTCAAGCATTAATAATAATATGTAATAATTAATCTGGCTTTATCGCAAATAATATAGTTTTCTTCAATTACATTCTCAATCTAGGTATTCTTCCCACAGTGTTATATACAGTCGAACCTCGCTTAACGAGCATAATTCGTTCCAGAACCTTACTCGTTACGCGAAATACTTGTTAAGCGAAACAATTTTTTATATAAATTAAAATAAAAGGGGATCAGCCACACTTACACCATTTTCTCGTTTCTCAATGATTTTACGTTTCAATTCTAACGTTATTTTAATTCTTTTCGAAACCATTTTGTTAGAGGGATAACAAAATAAACACAATAATATTTAAACACAAATATCACTATATAGACTTCCCCTATACACCACTCATTCGATGAAGTTCGGTTTCGACTGTATCAATGCATTAGATACGTGGAGAATATGAAACGCATATGCGTAAACAGGAATGACTAATCGAAGAATGCGCAGTTTTCGATGAGTCAGCGAAAACTGCGCAGTCAGCGAAATGTCATTAGAAAACTATCGTTATGCGAAACATCGCTCGCTATAAGAATCAATTTGTTTTACTCGTTATGCGAATTACTCGTTAGGAGAGGTGCTCGTTATGCGAGGTTCCACTATATTTGGAATATACAATAAGATATGCATATTTTATGACAGCTAATTATTCCAGTATTTTACCTACTATAAGTAAAATTAGAGGGGCTACATTAAATTACAATTGAGAAATGAATAATTATGGTTGAATAATTTACTTGATATTACCTACGCGTTATTTGTTCTCACAAATACTTCTTAAGACGAATTCTAGACTGAAATATTGTTTAAAGTCCGTGATTCAAATTTAAACAGTAGCCGACTCTAACTTTGTCTTTCTCTACTTCAACATGCATGTACGTATATGTGATTTATCATAAATATAGCAAAAAAATATTATAAATGAAGTAGGCGCCACGATAGCCGAGCGTTTAGAGGCGAGACCTGCGAAGCTAATATGTATTGTGGTACTGGGTTCGATTCCCGGTCTTAGGCCTTGGATTTTATTTAATGGTTAATAAAAAAGAAGTTTACAGTAAAGTATGTTTGCTAGTAGTCTCCGTCCACGACACCTAATTGGTAGTTGGACGTTAAGCCCCGCCAGAAAAAATAGGCGATTACTTTACTTACTTTACTTTTACTATTATAAATGAAGTGGCCAGCGTAAGGGTCTGTGACATCTAATAAATTCTAAAAAATATTAATGAAAATTAATGCAGTAAAATTACTTAAATATTAATGAAGTATTAATTACTTGAAAATTAATGAAGTATTGGGTACTCGCTGATTTGTGTACCTTTTGGCGTTTAATCAACCCTTATACTTAACATTTTAAACTGTAAGTTTTTGTTAAGGAGATTTAATTATATTACATATATACAACATTGTGGGAAGAACACCAAGATGGAGAATGTAATTGAAGAAAACTATATTATTTGCGATAAAGCCAGATAATTATTACCTATTATTATAAACGGTTGACTACTTCATACAATAACAATTACTTTAATTGAAGAATGAACTTAAACCGACGATTTTTATTTAAGAAATAAAAATAAATAAATAATATAAACAAAATCATTGATGTAAGTTGGTGTAAGCATTTTTTTAAAAAAGGTTTTGAATTTTTTAGTCTCATATTTTTATTTTATTTTTTATAACGTTTTTCTTTTTAACCTGTAATTAATAGTTTGATTATTATAAATAACTAGATATTACAGTCAATCTACAGTGCTACTTGAATATATATTTTGTAGACGAAAATGGCCAGCATAAGGGTCTGTGATATCTAATAAATTCTAAAAAATAACTTATTAATGAAAATTAATGCAGTAGAATTACTTAAATATTAATGAAGTATTAATGAAATGTTGGGTACTCGCTGATTTGTGTACCTTTTGGCGTTTAATCAACCCTTATACTTAACATTTTAAACTGTAAGTTTTTGTTAAGGAGATATTGAGATGGCTTTTACTGTATTTGTTGAACCGTATAAAAGTAAGATAGCAGAAAGAACGGCAAACTAAATGTTAAACTGAGAGTCTAATTGAAATAGTGTGCTCGGATATTTTGTAACTCTGAATACGTGTTTTAAAAACTTTATTGTATTTTTTTAATTTAAAAAACAAATATTTCATTACCAAATTCAAGGTTTTAACCCAATTCGTAAATTAATATAAAATTTCTAAACAATAATTTTTGTATTTACATTATTTTATTTTTATTTTTTTAACCTACAACTATTAATTATAAAAGAATATTTAGTTGGTCCAAAAATTTAAAACTACCTAATTTTTATACTTATCATTATCTATTTAAATAAAATTAATACTCAATAAGTGGTTATATGAAATTATCAGAAAGAACTTTTGAAGAATAAAAAAGTAATTAGTGTTTATCGTTGAATAAATAGGTACAGATAAAAGAACAGTTGTCAATTTGCGTCTCGGAGTGGGAGAATTATCTTTAACGACGTTCAATGATCCGCCTAATCCACTTCTGGCTTGGCGACAACTACTCATGTTACTTTTATATTGCGGGCAGACCTCAGAAAAAGTGTTCACGTTTGAATGAGACTAAAAATTTGCTGGAGATAAGTGGTGTGTAATCTCGAGTGATTGTTCGCATGGTTTGTATGAAACGAGTACATTTAGTCGCGAGATGGATGCCGTTGCGATGGTAGCGTTAAAATCAGGAAATGGAGAGTATAGTCAAGCATTGCTTACTGCTAAAGTTGCATCTCTTTTCATTCTTGGAATATCAGCTCTTTTTTGTGCCGTACTTCCTATAATTCTAGTGAGGAAATGTGGCCGCAGAAACTGTGAAAGTGACGTATTAGGTAGAAAAACTGACCTAGCATTAGGCCTCATGCTAAGGTAAGATAATTTGTTGACCATTGCTTGCAAGGATATCACCAAAAAAATTTGATTGAACCCTATTGATTGATAGCTGCGATTTGCTTACAATTAATACATTTTATTAGACTCCATTTTTAACCAATATTTATTGTCTTCTGTTTTAAGTAGTTGTGCAAAACTGCGTTTGGGATGATCGCTCATTCTTACAGAATTCTTTGGAATTTTCAAAGACAGTGATAGGCCTTTATAAAATCAATCGGTATAAGTTGAACAAAACTTACGTCACCGTTACTTGTCCCCTTGTGAAAGTACCCTAAATTAAAATTCATATAAAACTTTTAAAAGAAAAGGGTGCCAATAATGGATCCAGAATGTCACTGTAGGAGGGGGACTGTAAGCAGAATCCCCTACAAGACAATATCGTTTCCAATATTCTTTGACAACAACATTGAAATAAAGTAATCACGTTTTTTCATTAATACGATGAGTCTCATTATAATTATCAAATGAAAATCTAAACAATATTCTCTAATGGATGACGTTAACTTCGATCGGGTGGAGTAAAAGGGATTAGGTTTTTACCAAAGTGGTGCAGTTAACGTAATGAATAACTTTTTTTTAAATTCATATTATGGAGATGATTCTGTGTAAAATCACTCTTCGTTTTTGAACCGAACGATGGTGTAACATACAAATCTAATGTTTAGTTTCATTGAGTGTAGGTTAAAAAAAAAAATTTTTTTACTTCAGCAACATAATTGCTAATTTTTTTAGTAGCTTTTGACAAAACATATGCGTATCGTCCCCCTATACGTATGGTTCAACTTTAACATTTTTCTTTTCCCTCGAAAATGATTTTATATATATATATTATATTTTATAATATACATATATTGTATTATATAAATATATAAATATTATATGTATACAGGGTGATCCATTTAAAACGCACCAATCGCTAATAACTTTTTAGAAAAGCGGAATTTCGAAAAAACCCACGAAGTAAACTATATGTTTTTTTTTGTCTAGTTTTCAAATTTGTTACCCCCGATGCTGTATCTTTATTTTTGGCGGAGTTACAGCCCAAAACCCGATTGGGGTTTCATAAGGACCACTGGTTTTAACTATGATTATAAAAAATACATAAAAAACTGTGAAAAATGACGTTAACCCCGTTTCGATATCCCAAATATTAGTTGAGATATTTACACTTTTATCTATTCGTGAACGGTTTTCGATATTAATTTTCCACCAGAAATACACGTTTTGGGAGGTCCTCTGACTGCAAAAAATGTTATTGGTGACGCAAAGTGAAAAAATAGTAATAATTGAAGATTTTAAAACATGTAGTGTAATGTAATGGTTGTGGGTGAATCAGGATAAATTTGTTTTATCATCAAATAAAAGCAATCGTTTTAATGCACCCAGAATGCAAGACTTCTTGACCTATGGATTAGGTAAGAATGTCTTGCCAGGGAGGGGCGGATGTTGGTCTAGTGGTCAAGAGCGTGGTTTTATAAGTGGGAGATCCCCAGTTCAAATCCCGCGGGTGCAGTCATTCACAATACTTAATACATCATAAAACTTTTTAAAATAAAATGTAGTCATACGTGTATATATAATTTTAAGAAATAAAAAGGAGACTATCAAATATTGCTTATGATTTCACCCTAGAAAATATACAAAATATAACTTTTGTTTTTAACAGGCTGGGCGGAGGAGTGCTGCTAGCAACAACGTTCCTCCATCTCTTACCGGAAGTGAGAGAAGGCTTAGAAGATTTGACGAAAGAAGGTAGTAAGATGAGTAATTTCCCTTTGGAATTACCAGAATTTATCATGTGTGTAGGGTTTTTTGCTATGTATGCAATAGAAGAATTGGCACATAAATGTTTAGTTGGATTACATAGTGGCCAAGAGGAACACTGTCAGTCCAAGGACGCCTCTTCAGCGGCTACTGTTCAGATAGGATGCAATGAACAGTAAGTACTGACTCAGCAACATATGTAACTCTGCAATAAATACCTGTCACGCTATCATGCACGTATGTCGGCCTCATTACTGTTAAAGAACCTACAAAAACAAGCAGGTGCTTCTATCATTAATATATATATATTCGTCAAAGAAGAGAATTATGCCTTTATTTAAGTAGGGCATAGGCGATAGTTTTAATGTACGCTTTAAAGAAAAAGGTTTCTTATGTTCAGTCGCAAAATTTTCTGGATGTTTGACGTTCCATAACCACTAACCCAGAGATTGGGGCTATAATTGAGATTAATTGGATATATGGTCGCCCAGATTTCCTTTAAATAACCCCAACTATTTCCCAATAAATTATATAAGTTAACTTTCAAAAAATGATTGAAACAAGACGAGTCATTTCTTACAAAAAAGACGTGGTTCTTACAAAAACTGTATTCCCGGTAACTTATTTTTGAAAATTGTGCACGAACTTTTGAATTTTTTACTCACAATGAACAGAACGCACTATTTAAGTGCATTCGGCCATCGCTACTTTTCTTCTGTTTTTACAGCAAGCTAAATAATTCTAGGAACGTCAGTTTTCAACATTTTTTTTTGTTTTTTTAAAGTGCGAAA
Source organism: Rhodnius prolixus (assembly GCF_049639745.1). Classification (NCBI taxonomy): domain Eukaryota; kingdom Metazoa; phylum Arthropoda; class Insecta; order Hemiptera; family Reduviidae; genus Rhodnius; species Rhodnius prolixus. The sequence goes on from NW_027411594.1 coordinate 11,103,348, forward strand.
CAACTTTGATTCTTTGTACCTTCATTCATTTTAAACAAAAACGAAAAACCTAATAATGATGGGTGCATTCAAGTTGAGATTTCTCAGATATGGATTATGGGATTGGAGATTCTGTTGTGTGATGTATGTAGTTATAATTCTTAGTATAGGTGAGATTCTGATTAAGTAAATGCGAGTTAAAATTTAATTGGATTGTTAGACTTGCACAAATTAAAATAAGAGAATTAGTTCAAAACGAGCTAGGACAATCATGGGCATATTATGTATAAGTTCTTAATAAAAACTTACAGCTTAAAAAGTTAAGTATAAGGGTTGATTAAACGACTAAAGGTTTGAGTACCTATTTTTGTTAAGGAAGTTTTTATACCCTTTGGATAGATTTTTCTTTTAGTTCCTTGATTTGAAAAACTTTAAATATATCTAATGATAAATAAACATTAGGAAGTCTATATTATTGAAGCTGATTTATGCCAGGTAAAAGCAATAAGCAATTCTTATTAATACCTATGGTTCTAGACGCCCACGCTCCTAAGTGTTGATGACAATGTCATAGAGTTCCAAGAAACATAAATCCAAAAAATTTTTGTTATATATCTACTATCCAATACCGGACAATTCTTGGGCTAAATCCGACGAAAAGAAGGCCCAGTTCTTTGCCGAATATCTTTCTTCAGTCTTCACTCCTCATCCCGACGTACAAGACTTACAACATTCTGAAAACATTCTCAAAGAACTGGACATTCCTCCACAACTTTCACCTTCTCTCAAGCCATTCACTCCTAAAGACATCATGGACGTAATCAACTGTTTTCCCAAAGAGTAAAGTCCGGGCTATGATCTGATTAGTGCTAACATCCTGTTACAACTCTCCAGGAAAGCAATAGTATTTCTAACTACTTTTTATAATGCTGTACTTCGAACTACTTACTTTCCAATTCTGTACAAATTTTCTTCTGTAACAATGATCCCTAAACTAAATAAGCCTTCTCATATTCCAAGCTCTTACCGACCCATCAGCCTTCTACCCATCCTGGGGAAATTTTTCGAAAAGCTTTTACTACTACGCCTCCAAACTGAAATAGCTCCTTTAAATATCATTCCTGACCATCAGTTTGGTTTTCGGGTTTGCCACTCGACTGTTCTTCAGGCACATCGAGCAGTGGATGTAATCGCTACTTCCCTTGAATTAAAGCAGTATTGCCCGGGTATATGAGATATCTCAGGCGTTCAACCGGGTATGGTACGCAGGACTGCCTTATAAACTCACACGCCTACTGCCTTCTACCTTTTATCTCATTCTTAAGTCTTACCTATCCGACCGTTTCTTCGAAGTCAAACAAGGTTCTTCTTCTTCTCTTATCCTTCCAATACTCGCTGGAGTTCCTCAAGGAAGCATTCTAGCCCCATTACTTTATATTCTCTATACTGCCGTTACAACTCACCCGAATACAATTACTTTCACATTCGCCGACGACACTTCAATTCTATCTCCTCATCTAGACCCTGTAATAGCATGCCGAGCACTCCAATCACACCTAAATCGTCTCGAGCCTTGGCTGCAAACGTGGAGAACCAAAATGAATCAGTTGAAATCTAAGTACAAGTATTTACCCTTAACTAGAAAAACCTCCCTCCTCTCTACTTCCACAACACTTTTATACCCGTTACTAACCAAGCACGCTATCTCGGACTACATCATGACAAACGACTAACATGGAACCCCCACACGAGACTCAAACGAATTGACCTCAATCTCAGGTACAAAATGTTGAAAAGACTTCTCAACAAACGTTCAAAACTGACCTGACTAAAAAAAAAAAAATTATATACCGCTCTACTTGCCCGGAACGTCCGGAATACTATGGAAGTGCTAAAAAATTGAACATCAACCGACTTCAAACCTTACAGTCCAAAATTCTAAGTACAATAGTTACCGCTCCCTTCTACATCTCCAATCACACAATACATTCTGATCTAAATATTCCTCTCGTTTCTGAAATAGCCCAATCTCGCTAAACAAAACTCCACTCAGAACTACACAGTAATTACAACCCTCTGATCCAGATCATTTCTACTACAACACTTCCTTCAAATCCACAGCGTAGACTAAAGCGGCGGTGGTTAGCGGCCATCTCAACACATAATGCCGATCTCTTAGGATGGTTGCTGCTTAAGCTAACCAACTTGGAGAACTAACGGCTTCCATCTCTGGGTTCATTCGACTCATGTCTCTGGGTGCACATGCATGTGCGCATGTGTGTATGTTTATACATATACAGGGCTTACGCATATACAGGGTGACCAGATATGCTTCACCCACTTTTTTTTAAAACGGCGGAAATTTCGAAAAAATAAAAAACACGTAATTTAATCATTTTTAGTCTAGTTTATTTTCAGTGATTGACCCATTTTTTTAAACTCCTGTATCTCGAGATACAGCATCCAAATTTGTTTTTTCAAATGGAACGTTATATTTTTTTTGCACATTTTTATAGTATTTGAGAGTTATTCGACGTTCAGATTGTTTTTTCTAAAAACGTTTGGTGTGGAGTTTTAGGAAATCGGCCCATACTTTTACATAGAGAACTTAAATGGTGCAAGGTATCCAACTTTTTTTAAGAGGCATTTTGCCAGTTCTGCTTGAAGATGTTCCTCTACAACGTCGGCTAGATATGTATTTTCAACAAGATGGTTACCCGGCACATAATGCGAGAGTTGTTCGAGGTTACCTGGACAGAACTTTCCACGAAAAGTGCTTAGGGACTCATTGACCCATCCAATGGCCACCTCGATCTCTGGACTTAACCCCAATGGACTATTTTTTGTGGAGATATCAAAAAAATAATGTGTACAGTAACCTTAATCCCGTGGCTTCAGTCCATGATGTGAAACGTCGAAACTCTAGCCTGCCTAGATCTTGACTTCGCCACCATAAGTGCTGCTACAAGCAAAGCGTGGGAGTCCAGAGTTTTGGCTTGCCTATCCGTTGATTGTGCCCAGTTTGAACAGATTCATTAAAAAAAATAACATAATTTTGACAATAAACTGAAAGTTGTTTTTCATATTTTAAATTACCATAACTTTTGAAAAACCTAACCGATTTCAAAAAAAAAATTTTGTTTTTTTTAGGATCTCAAATACTATAAAAAATGCAAAAAAAATATAAAGTTCCATTTGAAAAAACAAAGTTGGATGCTGTATCTCGAGGTACAGGGGATTAAAAAAATGGGTCAGTCACTGAAAATAAACTAGACTAAAAATTATTAAATACGTGTTTTTTATTTTTTCGAAATTTCCCGCCGTTTTAAAAAAAAAAAGTGGGTGGAGCATATAACTCTGGCCACCCTGTATATGTGTGCATATGTATTGACACCATTTCCTTACTCTAATCTTTTTTGCTTATTGTAATTAATTACAGTTGCAAAATAAATAAACAAATCAAACAAACTTTTAAAATAATCGATTATGTCGTTTTCCAGAAAATTCCAAACCTTTAAAAGTCTCTTTTGTGAGTTGCAGATATGGTTTGCAGATTTTCTCAACATTATAACTTAATATTGTGTATTACCTGAACTTTAGCAACCACTGGAGAGAAATTTAAAAGAATGCTTAGAGTTGCAGTCTCCAAAGAACTCCCATAAACAAAATTTTCTAGGTAAAACGTATCGAATAAAAGTGGAAGGTATTTATTTGCAGGTAAATAGCGATTTCATTTTAGAAATTAAAGATATAGTGCTTCCTCTTAAGAAATGTAATAAAAATTAAACTTCGTTAACAGTCTTCTCCCTAAAAGGGCAAAGCCCATAATCAAACCGCAAATACGATGGATTGCAGTAAGCCTTCCACTGCCACTTCTTCTTTTTACCAATTTTCATTTAAATATGGGAAGATTTACAGAATTATTATTTAATAATAGTTTGTGAGGGGGCCTACTAACGTGATGGCAAACTCCCTCCTAAAGTACGTATATAAGATACAATCAAGACCCCCAAGAAGCCCCATGAAAGCTGCATGAAATTCCGAATCAAAAGTCACAAAATGGCGAATATTTACCTCCATTAAAATTGGAAGAGGCCAAACATTCATGATAGAATGCTGAACATAATCTTGCCAATCCTATCTAAAAAGAAAAATAGTTAAAACTGGCCCGGTAGAACAGCTGTATGTGTAAGTGTTGATCGTAAAAAACTGCACGAAAAACCATAACGTTTTAACCATCTTTGACTATTTTTTCTCATAAAAGATAAAATTCACAAATTTTCTATTAAATATATGGCATATCTCATTTATAAGAGTAATTTTTTGCAAAATTTAGTTTCATCAGATTTTGAGAAAAAAGTTGCCAAAAATGGGCAAACACGGCATTTTCAAATTTTGTTGTTGTTGCCTCTTTGTAAACTAAAAAGTTTAGAATCGAATGTTTAAATATTTATTTAAATAATTAATTCTCAGCTTTAAATAACTGGGTAATTTAGTTTTGCCAGTTGAAATTTGCACGAATAATTCCGTATTTATAATTTGAAAACATTCTTTTACACAAAATCCTTAAATATATCCTGGTTTTCATTACCTTTATATCACTATTTTTAGAAAAATATGTTACCGTTTATTAACATTTCATATATCACATATACGCTCCAACACAGCATGGAATTTCCCTATCAGTCAGCAACTGTAACCATGCAGGGTGTAACACGAAACATAATTAGAAGTCACATTCTCTACACCCAACTGAAGACTCAATCTCTAATAATGAAAGAAAATAAGAAAGCGGCCAGCACCATAAAAAACATGCGTGTTAAAGATTTTTTGTTAACTTGTAAATACATTTTAACAACGTTTAGTTTTCTAAATGTAAACAAGCTTAAACTCTCAACTTGCCAGCCTTTTAGTAAATGTACTTCCACTAGGGAAATAAGGAAGAAATTGTTGTGCCAATGTGGGGCAATTTGGCGCCCCTTCCAGCGCTCTGTTTAACTAGCTTACTTTCGCTATTCTGCACAAGGAGCCAGTTAACCATAAATAGTTACAAAAAAATTGTTAACACATTTTGCAATAATTTTGTTTGCTTGCTATTTCAGAAGCGGTCACAGTCATCTAGTGAAGACAACACCAGCCAGAGGAATTCTAATTATCATGGCATTGTCAATTCACCAGATATTTGAAGGCTTAGCTGTGGGTTTGGAGAGTGACACAGGTAAAGTGTGGGTTCTGCTTTCTGCAATAGCTGCCCACAAGCTGATCATAGCAATCTGCGTCGGCGCAGAAATGGCATCTTCCAGAACAGATACTTGTACAACCACTATTTGTGTCGCAGCATTCGCAGTAGCTTCGCCAATTGGTATTGCCATTGGGATCGGCTTGTCTAGTAATTCTTCAGCGAATGATCTAGCAATGAACACTACGTCTGTTGTCCTACAAGGGCTTGCTACTGGAACTCTTCTTTATGTAGTTTTCTTTGAGGTGCTCAAGCGTTCTGAACGTAGTAAATCTGGTTTTGTAGAATATGCAGCAACTCTAATTGGATTCATTATAATGATAATACTGTTGTATTTTTACCATGACTAAATGTTGGACAAAAGTAACACAGGCAGTTTGAATGAATCTTGCAAAAATTCAGTTACTCATTTTTTTATCTTGTGTATGAATTCTTTACATAATTCGTTATTACTTTTTTATGAATTACTAATTAACAAATATAGCCATTATTTACAACTTCCTTTTGATTAGAAACGAGAATAACCAATTAAAGAGGGTTAGATTTGCTAAGAAGTAAAAGTATCTTTCTGGAACAAGTTTCACGACTATTGAGTAAAAATTTTCTTTTCTGAATAAAGTTAATATTTTTGTAACGGATGGTCGCCGATAATGGTTGCAGGAGAAATACACAGATCCGACGCAGATACGTGCTGGCGGACTTGTCTCAGTCTGGAGCTAGATGGAGAGATTCACATATAAACGTAACTTTTATTTGAATAATGTTACAATAAATGTTTGTTCTAGACAGTTCTTGGGGGTAGCTGGCGTTAGGCTTTCTCATTCAAGTGTCAGTTCAATGTATTCTAAGCCAATCTTACAAGCTTTGTAAATTATAAGTTTGAATAAAATTATTTTCAATGAAACATATAAATTGAAACTTTAAAGTTACTTTAGAAGAAAGACTACTGAATGTTGGTCCTCAATTAATCATCTGACATGGTTTTTATTCACTTATTTTCTTAACAATTACACACACACACACACAAATTGTTTGGCTTTAAGCGGATGACATTAAATTAATAAATTTGGCTAAACTGAAGTATGAATGAAATATTAGGTACTTGCAGATTTGTGTATCTTTTGTGCAGATTATTCTCCTGAATACTGTAAAAAGAAAAGTATACCGAATCTCTAAAATGGAAAAGCCCCAGTTCCGAAGAAAACAAAAACTATGCATAAGATGCAAGTACATTGCATGTTGGAAAGTGCAGCAAAAAGGAAGAGGTTTGAGTTTCCAGATTGAATTAGTAGAGACCAACACAGAATACATATAGTTTATGATACACAAAAAAGTTAGATTTTTGAATTTACTTTACACTCAAATTGGTACCTCTTTACTTCGTACAGTAATTCTGACAATTACATATAATTTTGCTCAATTACAATTGTTATAAATATCCACGCTGTAAATGATATAGTCAGAGATATTTAGAATATTGAAATATTTAGATTTTACGTTACAACTAAATATTTAATCCTATCTCGTATTGTTAAGTTCACAAATTGAATTTATTATTTATTTAGTTATTTTGTTTAAATAAAGACTAATACAATTTCTACATTTGATAAAAATATTAAAGGCGAAAATGGAACATTCGTGAGATTATGAAATATTTTTGTTCCCGTTAAATTCAAGTTTATAATTTCAATAACTTGTACCAAAATGTCCAGTTATCATCATTAAAAAATAACAGACAATTTTCATTATTAAATACTTCTATCTATTCTCCTAAAGAATGTACGAATGCTGGAAATAAGATGGTCAAGAGGATACGAAGAAGTCTTTTTTAAAAAGGAATCCAACAAATTTGTTTTTATAATGTAACAAGCCTGTAATTTATTTAAACTCTAATTTTGTATTTTAAATTTAAATTGTATATGTTGTAAATATAATTCGTGCATTGCACTACGTTATTGTTATATGTGTGAAGTGTTTGCTTTAAAATAGGGAAATTGGTCTGAGGAAACCTCAAGGTTGAGGGAAAAATGCTTTAAAAAAAAATAATTGAATTTCATTATATTATAATCACAAGTATGATACACCATGAATGATAAAAGTGAGCAAACTAGCAGGTATAGCGAAATTCTAGTAAATATAAGCTTTACTAGAAAAAAAATCGTATTTTACGATAAGTGAATTACCTTTCCTAGGGATATCATATATGACCCAAAAATAATATAACGAGATTATAAAATATATAAAAAAAATTATTGAGCACAAAATTCAGCATATAAATACTAGGGGCAATCCAAATTTGATACCTGACCAAGCCCGCTCAGTAAACCAGGACTTATTCACTTAAAGATCCTTTACATACATACATACTAACCTCTAAATCTAAACTAAGGTACATACTATGTTTCCAATCAGCCAAAGTCACACCAATTAGAAAAACACTTTTTAAGATACTTATTTAAGAATTAATTTTTAAAACTATCCTTATGCTTTTAAAAAAACTGAATTTCAGTCCAGTAAACAATAAAAACAAAACTGTTAAAACTCAAGTACAGTAATTAGTGGAATTTCATGTTATATCTGGCGCAAGTGAATCAAACGGATGTAAGGTATCGAACTTTTCTTCGTCGTACCACGCATGTTCATTACTCTAAAAGGTACGGACTCCACCATAGGTTGATTAATCAGTTTGGTGTAGAGATTTAGACTTCACAATGATTCAGTTTGAAGCTTTACTTGCTGACTAGTGAGGGAGGTTACTCGGTAGGTATACATATGTACATATGTATGTATATTATTAAAAATTTGAATGAAAAGAAAAAAAATGTTTATAAAAATAGTGAAATAAAATTGTTGAAACTTAGTCCTTGTTTAAAGAGCATGTAGGTATGTTTTCGAAACGTAAAGTTGGAGTTTTTTTTATACAAGCGACCTAATTTAGGCAGAAAACTAATCCCTTAATAATGCAAAAATAAGAAAAATCCTTGTAAAAAAAAATTTAACTATTACAGGGCAAGCAACATGATGTGCATTCATGTTTTTTGTGGTTTGTTTGAGCTGTGTCCGTGTGTATGGTAGGGGATGAATTCAAGAGTGAGTGTATGAGAGTTTCAGTTAATTTGGTCGATCATGTTTTGGCAAATTGGCTTTCTGTTGGTATATTTGTACTCTTTCTAAGATTTCCATACTTTTTCCTTCCTTCCAGTACGTAACAGCGTCATTGTGTTCTTGATTCGTCATGTTGGTGACTATTTGATAAGGGGGTTTGTGTAAGTCAAGTCTGTTTTGTTATATTTGTACGAGCGACTGACTATTTTGTATATTTTTTGTATGTAATCAATTTTTCCCCAGCTTTGGGCTATATTGTTACTAAAACAATCTTCCCTAACTTTTTGTAAATACCGCTGTAGTCGTAAGTGTTGAGTTTGTGTGCAAACATCCTGTTTCCCAGTTTGTATTAGGTGGTAAAAGTTGTTTTGAGGCCTAGATTCTTGAATAGGTTAGCATAGTTTGTACGTTTGGTTTCCGAGTTATGTTAAAAGTAATGAAATATGTAGCATGGGTAATTATTTTAGTATTTGTTTTGGCGATGTTCGTTTGTAATTTACTAATTATGTTAGTGGTGCAACCATTATTTGTGGAATATTACGTGTTTGCCCGACCACAGGAGCTCGCTAACGCTCCTAGCGTTGGTTGCAAGCATGTACATCAGGAATTAGGTAGACGTAACCTTGACAATGGGCAGTAAAAAAAACAAAAAAAACCTTTTCTACAGAATTTCCATAAGCTTTTTTCTTATTGTGTTTCGTTATAACAGTGCTAAAAGCAAAAACAGAGCTTCTGTATTCCTGCCACTCAATTCAAAACCTAATCACTCTCACTGTCTCTCTCTTTGCCAAATTTAGATTAAGTTTCCTAAATTGCCTTAAAAATTATATTAATACCATTTTTACATTCAGTTAATATAACCAATGATAGAATATTAAAAATTTTGGTTTATAATTTTAATTGGAAGGTTGTGTAAGCAACCTAAACCCTTTTGTTTTATTACTTTTCATGTTGACCAATAATAATTTTTGAATAAAAAAAGAAAATAATTTTTTTGGACAAAACAAATAGGAATTTTATAACAATCTACAGTAGAGAATTCTAGTAATTTTATTATTATTATGTTAAGTAAGTATGAGCATGTGGTGATTACTAGTGGTTCGGATTGCAAGCATTTTGTAAGCTCATTAAGATAGTTGCGCAACTAAAAGAGAAGTAACAACCTAAGAATCACTTTTACAAAGTATTATTGGAAGTAAGGAAAAATAGAATACGAAATTATAGTTGTAGAAAATAATAAAAGTGTTTTTCCCAGATGGCTAACGATGAGTAATTGATGGAATTTCTAGTTGGTTGTGCAAGCAGCCTTGAATGATGACAGGCGAGAGTAAATGGTGTAATTTTTACACTTTAAAACTCTCCACTTAATGCCTTCCATGTAAGTTTAATGTTGTCACTCAAGGAAGGGATTAGCTGAGTGGTTAGCATACACTGGCTTCCCACGCAAAGATCCCTGGCCCTTAGATTTTCACTAAGTGAAACATCTAACGACTTGCCATGATGAACAGTGTTGTGGGTAACGAGAGAACACTATTCTGTAATGAAAAAGAACTGGGCATAAATTTCCTCAAATTAACATATAAGGCGCCTAAAATAAAATAAATATCTATTGTAAATTGTTCATATAACTTTTAAAAAATTTATTTCATGAAATTGTACACTTAGGCTCATTTTTGTTGTACCTAAACAGAGAATGTTTTCTTTTGTTTAGATGCTTATCAGAATTGCGAACATTGTAAAGCACAAGTGATTTACTGAGCTCGTAGTTAAGGCTAGTTTGGATGAGGAGAGAGCGCGAATTTAGCGAACTGGTGAGATCGTCTGCAGGTGGTAAAGTACATTCTGGGGCGCTCTTCGTAGCTAATCCGCCGCGATCTTTCACCAATTCTGGGGCGCTCTTCGGAGCTAATCCGCCGCGGTCTTGCACCAAACTGTCCACTTCGTTTCCTTCACTATCGCTGTTCTCACACTTTTCTGGCGAAATGTATTCACTTTCGGATGCTACACTCTTTTGGAAAGACGTTTCTTTCTTGTCCGAATAATTATTAAATAATCTGGTTCTGGAAGATCCTGGTGAAACTCTTGATTCAAAAATATTTTGCGTTCCTTTAAATCTGTTTATTTCACTAAGCTTATCATCATCATCCAAATTTGAATGGTAACTATTCAATACATTTTGCTGGTTGAAATATTTTATATTATTTTTCACTTTGCCATTTAAATGCAAGTGCAGCTGTTTCAATGTTAAACAGCCATTGGACCTAGTAGGAATGCAAGATCGCGGCAGCAGATGGCCGCTGGTGAGAGTCGAACGGCTGTCCAAGGAGCCCCAGTTGGAGGAACTGTACACTCGTTCGTCGGCACAGGCTTTCACTTTTAGCTGGTCCAAGCACATCTCATAGATGTGCGCCGTACTGTTCAAGCAATTCCAGTCTAAATGCTGATCAATGTCATCCACATCACCACTATTACTGCCCACAATATCGTTGTCCACATTATCGTTGCCCATATTATCGTTGCCCACATTTTGCTTTATATCGATATTGCCAGGATAATTTAATCTCATTAACGCTTCTAGAAAAACATTAGAAATTATTGGTTCGGATGTTTGTGTTGAACGGGCGATGAACGGTTTAGTAAATAAATGATGGTTTGCGATGGATTTTGGCCGATATTTATGTATTATTGGTGGCTTTGTGATTGTGCTGATCAGAGTCGGCCAATGGCGCTTTTCCAATATTTTCATAATTACTAATTGCTTATTAAATGACGCTTTTGTAAGCAATTGGTGGCTAGATGGAAGATTTGTGCCACTAGATGAACTACTTGGTGGCAGCACCTCTATCGTGCTGCCGCCATCGCATGTATCACTTATACTTTTTCTTCCTAGATAATTAGAGTCATTTTCCAACATCTGATCAGGTTGCATCACGTGATTCTCTGCATTACCTTCATTTTCTTCTGCACCTACCTTTTTCGTTCTGCTAGATTTAACAATATTCCGTCGTTTCCTCTTGAGATTGCGTTGAGATTCCTCCTTTACTGCAAAAAACTGCTTAAATGCATTTAAACAGTTTAGTTTATTTAGGAAATAAAAGCCTCTCCTACTTTTTATATTATTTGTAAACAAATCATTCAATTTTATGTCCTCATTTAATGTATACAATTTGTTACGGCAACCACTACTCATCTGCATCGACTCTTTCAATTTATTTCGATCCTTCCTTTCCAGTTCAATTGCTTTCAAAACCGAATACACGAAATGTTTAGTTTCGAGCTTGTTACTTATGTTGTAAAAAAGAGTGTAATCACTCAATATTTGTGCGATGTCTTTACCTTTCAATTTGTTTAATATAGTATTGTCTGAGTAATCTTGGGTGAGCTCACTCACTATTGCCTTGACCTGCGGAGGATCCACAAAGAAATGGCCACCACCTTGCTCCCTTGAGGGCATTTTTTAAATATATTTTCGCATACACAAGTAAATTTGATGGTGCACTACTTCTTGGGGTATTCTAGATTTATTGCTCATCATATGTTGAGTACGTTGCCTTGGATACAGTCAATCAAAGATGTAAAGATGCAGTTTCCATGTAAAGAGCAAAGTCTTTACTCAAATAGTAAAGTAATTTAAAGTCGGCCAAATAAAGCTCCCTTCAAGCTGCACTAGTGATGAAAGAATCCACTGGAATCAAAATTCCCGAAACAATCGCTCCTTCAAATACTTTAAAAGCCGACGTTAAAATTACCAACTCCAAAAACAAAAATCGTCCACGGTTTTTGAAAAATTGGTAATTTATGCAAAAAAAAAAAAAGGGATGCCAAGTTTCGCCAGTTTTCCCCTTATAGACGATTTTGTGTTTAAAAGAATGCTTACATTTTTCCGTTAAAATATACATAATATATTTGAATTAATGTAATTATATGCAAGCATAACTTGAATTTTGTTGAGATACAATGTTTGAAATTAATAGATATTAATCAGTTGGCTGTTTGTGAGCAATATCCTAACTGATCCAGTTGATTTATTTAAGCAATATAATTGGCTGGTTGTGAGCGATGACCCACGTGAACGAGACCTCTATTAGTTATTTATTTAAAAGCTTTCTGGTCGGCTAGTTTCTTCCTTCTTGAATGAAGAGTAACTCGAATCGACTCAGAAGAGTTACTTTTTTAAAAAAAACTCTGTTATTGGTTGCCAATAACCGATTGACTAATTGACTTCATAAGAGTTACTTTAGTTCTTACTGGCCGTGCATGACCGAGATTGATTTACATTCACCAATTGATTTGGATTCACTATGGCCGTATATTAAAGTACATCCATTAAATGCCCGTCTGAAAAAATTGGCATTAGTTCACTTTACTTTAACTGCTCCTAGGGGATAGTTTTAATGTATAAAAAAGGAACTTTGAAATGAAAATCAAATTCTTTGGAATTCTTGCTTCTCACAAATGAAACTACAGTTCCCGCAAATGAAAATGGAGCCTCTTCTTATATCAATAATTACTTTGATATTAAATTGAAATATTTTTTCTTTTTATTTTAACACATAAATTATTTTAATTAATGATGCAGAGTCTATTATTCATTTCAGATGTTAGTGGTTATTGTTGAATCAATTGTTCATTCTCGTGAGTGAATTCAAAAGAATTGAACGGTTTGGACCATCACTTGGCAGCAATTCTGAGGCGGTAGTGTTGATAAATATGGAGGTTGGGCGACAGGCTGGAATTAGTGTGTATGTGGGGGGGGGACGATACATACAGGAGGTAGAGCCGCCGGCCAACCCAGTACTTCCTTGGCCATGCTGGCTGTAAGTGTCTTATGTAAAGGAGTAGTTCGTGTTTTTTCTTGATTCATTCTTTTAAAACTTTACTTTTGTTTTTGTTCTTTAAAACTTTATGAAAAATATGAAGTATGCTGACTTTCTTCCAATTAACGACACTTCTGTTGACAGTGAAGAACAAAACGCCTTATTTATGGCAAAAGTGTCTTCCATGGCGGTACTCGGGTTATTGTCATTTATTTTGGGTACATTACCAATTAAATTAGCCAGCTGTCTACGTTGGAAAGTGCAAACAATAGATAACCAGGGACGACATCCGCTCATCATTTCGTTGTTGTTATGTTTTGGCGGCGGAGTCCTCTTAAATACTACATTCATGCATTTATTACCGGAAGTAAGGGAAAATATGAATGATGTAATTGAATCTGACACATTACCCGAATTTATTACTAATTCCAGCTTGAATTTACCAGAATTATTATTCTGTTTGGGCTTCTTCTTGGTGTATATGATTGAAGAGATTGTGCATGCACTGATGCATCATCATGACCACAGAGACGATCTGGAAGTGTTGCACAGGTCGCTGTCAGTTAGAAAGTGCACCATGATACCAAGAATTTCGCTATCAAAGCCGTCACCTCCCTCCACGATAACAGGTAGCACGCAGGTACTGATACGAGACCCTTCGCTCCAGACAGACTCCCTAGGGCAGATCACACTACCAACAGGAGCCGGTTCTGATCCATCTGATACATCTTCCGCTGCGCCTTCTGAAACTAAGAGCACTGTCGTGAAATCATTTAGAGGATTGTTAGCTGTGATAGCTCTATCATTTCACGCTGTGTTCGAAGGTCTGGCCATTGGTTTGGAACAGGAACCATCTAGTGTGTGGTACTTATGCGCAGCAGTCGCAACACATAAACTAGTTATCGCATTCTGCATCGGCGTGGAATTGGTTAGCTCTCGAACTAAAACTTGTTTGATAGCTTTGTACATGGCAACATTTGCAGTTGTTTCGCCGCTTGGTATCGCCATCGGTCTGGTCATGTCTTTTGAGGATGCGTTGGAGCATAGAAATGGTCTGCCTCTGGCGTCAGTAGTGCTTCAGGGAATGGCTGCCGGAACCTTGCTCTACGTCGTCTTCTTCGAAGTTCTGCAGAGAGAGAAGTCAAATGCACGCCACGGTCTCATACAGTTGTTCTCCATCTTCACCGGCTTCATCGTACTACTTGCCCTAAGCTTCTTTAGTGAGTATTTTATCTTCTTTCTTATGGTTATCATCATCGTTTAGAAAAATAAATGCCAGATTTCAAATCTCTAGGAATTTTATGAAAATATCAATTTTCATTAGATATGGATAATTTGGAAACTTGTAAGGAAGATGTAGTAGCGGATCCAGGAATCCGCTTGAGGAAAGAATGTGTAATAAGGGCATCTCATTCTGATATTGACGGCAGTTTGCCACTATTTCCGAATGTCAGCTTAAATATGTCAACTGTCTCTTATCTTGCATCTCGGAAACATTCACATTATTGATTGATGCAATCCGCAGGGATGGCTTTCCAGTCTTTGTAAGACAGTTAAAAAAAAAAAATGAATAAAATACATTGTTATTATAATTTTATAATTTTCTTGTAAGTTTTTACGGAATTTATGCGCACACCACTTATCAGACTATTTTAATGGAGATCTCAATTTACCGACTTCTTTTGGTATTTATTGTTGGAACCTTTGCTTTAGAAATACAAAACCGACAAGTTTATTAAAATTACCGAACCCTACAAAGTATACGTGCTATTCAATTATTTTCGTCATTAAATTAATGATTTAATTTATTAAAATTAAAATTTGTCTTTCCGTAATTTACGTTATTTAAAGGGTGGGACGACATGGACTCCATGGCTGCTCTTATTTGATCATTCTGAAGCTGGATCGCTTGTGCTAGTATCCAACCTTTATTTAACTTCCTGTAGAAAGCTTTAGCTGTAGCAAGACATAGTTTGGATAAACAATTATGTCGTAATGGAATTTCTTTGAAAGATAAGTTTAAACAAAAAACTAAAACAAAAAAGCTGTAAAAACTGGATTTAACCAAGAAAACTAACGCTTCCGATTTTCTCCACATTTGGAATATTACTCACATATTTAATTAAAATTGTTATTTTACGCCAAAATGACATTTTAGAGCCAGGGTTGTCCATCTTTTTTTATTATCGACCCCATTCAGAATTTTGTTTGTTTTTGCGCTCAAGTCTTTTCGTTAATCCATTTAATTTATCTCTATGCTACCTGTTGACAGCAAGTAAAACTAATTACATGTACGTGAACAAAATAATTTGAAAGAATTGATTAAAGACCATCCAAAGATGACCAACACTCAGGATACCGATAAACTGATTTCGGGAATGGTTAGTGGGGAATTGAAATTTGGAATGAAATTTGTTGTAACGGGATTTGGCTAAGTCAAGAACACAAAAGGAATTTTCAGATCATTGTGAATAGCCTGGTCTGATGGCTAACGAAGAAATGATGGTGCGCAGAATTCTTGATTGCTTAGCTGCACCGTACTGATCAAGTCCAAATGTCCATTCCGGCTAATAGGGTGCGTAGAGCTTTCTTTTGTTCAGTAGAATCAATTTAAATCATTTATCGATAAGTGTTTTGATCATTCACGTGAGTAGTTTGTCATAGTAGAGTCCGAGATATTGCACTATATCTGCCGGAGGGATTAGAATATGGTTCAGAAAGATTGGATGGAGTACTTTACGATTGAGGGTAAAGATTATGTAGTGGGTGTTGAGCTTTATTTTCCATTTGCGAAACCAGGGACTGGATGGATCGTAATGGCATTTGCGAAATCTGAATTATTAATGGGATGTCCTTATCATCAGCGTACGTAATAATTGAGGTGTTGGGATGGAGAGAAAGATAAGCCGTATACAGGATGTAGAAAGGAATGGAAGTAGAATACTTCCTTGGAACTGCTGCGAGGGTTGGGGCTTGAAAAAAATCTGACGTACAATTGCGTGACTTTTGTTTCAACAATAGCAGATTGAATGCTGAGACGGGTAACGACACCAGTTTGAGACTCTTGTTGAAAAATCATATTAGTGTATCTTTCAACAAAACAGAGCTCCTGACCTCAAGTTTTAAGAATCTGTCAAATCTTTCAAAAGAACAAATAGAAATTTGTTAATTTTATTTTATTTTTTAAATCCTGGAGCAAAAATGAATTTTAGAGCAATGGATCATTTATATGCAGCATTTGATCAATTAGCTGTACGAGCCCAGTGCTTCGGAAGAGAAGTATGAAGTTGAGGTAGAACTATGTGGTGTACGGCAAGCTAACGGAGTTACAGACCGCTGCAGGCCAGTCACCTCACCAACCGTCAGACTCTTCTCTTCTATACTGCCAAGCTTTAACCAAGCATTCGGAGGGGGGGGGGGTGACTGTGGAGCCAGTCTGGAGATCTAAGTGCTACAACTTCATGTCTCCACCGCATTCACCATCATTTATCTCAACACTTTCTCTCCAGCTATGTCAGTTCAATTGCTGTCTGTTTAAAATAAAATTAGCTTCAATTGGGAGAAATAACATTCTCCCTGTAGTTAACATAAATTCAGCAAAAAAAATTTGGGTATCATGGTTAGTTACAAAAATTTGGCCAGCAACCTATTTTATAAAAACGTTAGTAATTTCATATAGGAAGCTCACCAATTTAGAATAAGCAAGCAAGCCAATGAAAACTTCTTACATAATGATCACCTTATAATTTTCACTTCCTTTTACCTCTCTTAGTAAAGTAGGTTTCGGCATCTATTTTCGATTTTAAGTTATCGAAAATGTCCGTTTTAAAACCTCTGGAATTCAAAAAAGTGATTTTTAAATAAGTCTGGTGCGAGGGTTTCGCAAAAAAAAAAAAAATACTTATTTCAAAAAGAAGGAAAAAATGCAATTAATAAAAAAAAAATGATAGTTCAAGTCATGTAAATTTTGGAAGTTCTTTTTTAAAAAAATATATATTTTTCTAATGGTTGGTAAATGAATGTGTGAGTGTGTGTTTACTAATCTAAGTTTTATTAGTATTCGGAGTAAGGAGTAAACAAGCCGTGTTGTAAGTACTGCCCGTCTCACTATTCATAATTTAATTAATAATAAACTGCTGGACAAAAGTATTGAATAAAATTTCAAAATATTATAATTTGAAGTTAAAATGTATTTTTGTATTTTTTTTGGGGGGGGTATGGGGATTCATGTTGTTGAACTCTAATCCAAAGGGGAAAAAAAACAACTACCAAAAATTCAAGAAAAACCTGGCTTTATTGCACTAAATAAAAAATCAAGCTAAAAAAAAATCTTAAAATTCAAAATTAAAATGGTTCTTATTTATGATCACTTTCTTGATTTTTATTTATTTAATCAGTATTTAGCGATACCGCCTCTTGCTCTGATAACTCCTCCTTGGCATTGTAGCGATTAGATTTTGGATATTCTCTTGAGAAATCTCATTCCATTCCTCAATAATTGCTGTACTATCTCACTGAGAGCGCTAGGGGCAATCAGACGAAGACCGAGACGTCTTCCAATTGCGTCCCAAAGATCCTCGATTAGATTTAGGTCTGGACTTCTTGGTGGAGAAACCAAACGATGAATCCGAACATCCTGTAGGTACTCAAGGACAACTCGAGCAGTGTGACATCTGGCATTGAACTGCATTAATAAAAAATTATCACCGACTCTTTCATAGATTGGCACAACATATCACCGAAGAACCTATTCGCCGTAACTCCGGGCATTTAGCGTCCCATTTTCCACGATGTGTACGACCGTCAAAACTAATGCCTGCCCAAACCATAACACTGCCTCCACCAAAAGCCACTCTTGGAGAAATGTTAGCCACTACATTTGGAGGCCTTATCGCCTCCAAACTCTCATCCTTCCATCTGGAATTCTCCACCCTATATTCAGGGTGAATCTCGATTCATTTGTGAATAAATCACGTCTCCAATCCTCTATTATCCAAATGACATGTTCTCTTGAATAATGCAGCCTGGCAACTATAAGTGCTCTGGTGAGAAGAGGGCCAGTAGCGGGTATCCTGGAAGCCAAGTTTGCTTCATTTAGCTTTCGTCTAACTGTCCTACTTGAAATATGGACATTACGGACATCAGCGATCAAGTGACGTAATTGGTTGCTAGTGTGACGGCCTGTTCCTTAACCCATTTAGATGAATAAATCTCTCATCTGTCCGAGTTGTACTGGTACGGCCCGTGGTAGGTCTTCGAGAGTATCTCCCAGTCTCTCTGTAGCACATTAAAATTTTTGAAACAATGGATTGCTTCATTCCTAGTCTCTGTACAATAATTGACTGCTGAATCCCATCTTTGCGCATTGTTTCCACACATACCGTTATTTCTTCAGAATAATTTCCTTGACGAGGCATTTAATGTTGTAAAAATTAAAACATTCTTTACAAAAAAACTAATAGCCAAAACACTAAAGAAAACTTTGTAAGAGAGAGAAATTACCCAGAGGTAGTGAAATGACGCTCTGAGATGATTTGTGTTCCCAAGCTTTGAACAGATTATTCGTTTTAAAAACATAAACGAATTGGTTTTATCTTGTTCTCCATTAGGTTAGAGTTCATTTACAATGAATCCATAAAAAAAAATAAAAATATTATTTTAAAAATAAAACATTTGAAATTTTATGCAATACATTTGTCCAGCAGTTTGTATAGAAATTTTCTATTTATAATGCAGGTTAATTTTTTGTATTTTATTGGAGTGGCGCTCCTAAATCAAGGCGCCGATGAGTGTCTCTCTCACTCATTCTCTCTCTCTCTCTCTCTCTCTCTCTCTCTCTCTCTCTCTCTCTGCCTACCCTCTCGTGGCTAATTTCTCATCACGCATCTGAATCTGACTGTAGATCTAGTAAAGAAGAGTACTAATCATATGAATCTAAGAAAAAGAAGCAAGCAGAACAACTCTCTTTCCGATTTGTACTGAGGTTGTGATTACAAGGCCAGATTTACCAGCTGATCACGCTTTCTAAGAGTAAACACATGCGACCTACATGTGGAATGTCGCTAATATAAAACTACCATGTGAAAGTACACAATGTTAAGCTAAATTAAAAATAGTTGCCAGCAAAGAATGTCAATCTATTATTTGTAAATTAAAGCATGTTGTATGTAAAAGAATACTGACCTAACGTACGAGGTCTCGTATATTTCTTTTACATACGGAAACTAAAATTCTAAATTTACAAATACCCTAATATAGTTAATATATAAAATAACTTGAAAAAGAAATACTCGTATAGAAAGAAACATTCATCTACATATTAAGAATTAAATATAAGCTTTTAAAATATTATCTCAAATTTGTATGAAAAGCCAATTTTTTTTAACGCCTTGGTTGAAGCATTTTTATCTTGCTAAGCTACAACAACTCACTTTCTGAGTCCAAGTTCAAATGTGATGGTAAAAGCAACGTAGAACCGAAAAATATATTATCCAACTTGTTTGCTTTCTGCAGTCTCCCTACCATTCTTATTCCTATTTCACGAACATTCATCAATTGGGAAAATATTTTTCAGTAAAAAGGTAGTTTTATTACAGTGAAAAAACAAAAAATCTTTAATTTTACAATTTTTGTTTGAACTATATTAAAAATTTGGAAGAATGTTAAATCGATAAATAGTAATGTCAATTGACAGATTTTGATAGTCGCACCCTTGGGGGTTTGTAAGCGAAATATCAAATTTGACCTTTCTGCAATTTTTCCATTTTTTAGTTACACATTAACACACACTGACAGACCAATTTGGAAACCACTCTTTCGGATTCAGGTATCTTAAAACTCAAAATAAAAAACTGTCTGATCGCAATACTTTTCTTTTGTTCTTCTAGCATTTCCCAAAAGGTTTTTCTAGATGCCAAATTAATCAGACATTTAGGAAAGAGTAGGCTATTATAAAGCACTGGAGTCGGAACTAATAAATTAAGGACAAGTGTTTAAAATGCAAAAGAAAACTTCCTGGTTCTTGGTCAGCCAGCTCCAAAGCGAGCTGACGGTGAACTTGAATGGAACAAGCAATTAGGCTTTGGTATGCTTCCTTGTTCTCCTATTATAGCTTTATTTATTCGTTATCACGTTCAAACAAGTATTTTTATTTAGTTTAAATACCACTAAACAATAGACACAATGTCATCAAATTTCAAAATTGAAATTACTTTATAAAAATTAAAAATGTTCAAGGTAGTAAACTTTTGTTCAAAAAATTTTAACTGATAGTTTTTTTTTTGGGAAACGGATAGTGTTTGGAACAAGGTTTTTGTTTTAACTTGTTTTTTTAGGTGTTTTAGGTATCAAATAATTATTACGTAATGAAAAACTCGAATTTAACCAAAAAGCACTTCCAAAACCACTGCTGAAAACACGTCTTTGATCTTTTTTCTATTTTTAATAAGCTTAGCTTAGATATTGTAAAAGTTTTCGCGACATTGTGTGAAAATTAATTTCGATAAAATAGAAGAGAAAATAAGCGCAAACATAAATTGTTATTTTTCTTCTTCTTCATGTTTTACCTGATTTTAATGACTAACGATTCAAAACTACTCGTATTTGTAGATGTGCCTTTTGGGGCTTTTTATTTTAACCCTATTCAATCTTATTCTTACTATTTTGTACGACTTCTCTTTTGTTTATTATTTACTTGAGAGTAATCATCATAAAATGCTCATCAAAATAGAAAAAAGGAAAGTCTGCTACTCTGAGAACAAAACGAAATAATATTCACTCCTCATTCCTTCTACAGCAGAATACCAGAGCACGAATTGCAAAGAGTGTACGACATATAAATAAGGTTCTTGTAATAATAATTAACGTATTAATCATAAATTAAATGCATCCATTTACTTAAGTACTTAACATTTAAAGAAGTTCGATGAACAAATAGTAAAGTACTATTTGTAAATTATTCTCCAGGCCCCAAAGAGCTCTGATCATGACGCTCCTAACCAAGGAAGTAAGAAATAATGATAATTATCATTGGCACTAACCGTCGTAGCAGGAGAGCCACATGTTCACTGTGTATCCCTGACCTTGCTTCGGACTTTCAATCATCATCAGAGGCAGATGAATCAGTTGAATGTAGAGATTTTGACTTCACTCATGTTGGAGATGGTTATCCAATTATTATCCAACGCTGCTGACCTAACTACATTTTCAGTAGTAACTACTTCATTAAGTGCAGAACCAACCAATTAATCTAAGGATGATTGGTATCTAGATATGTGCGACATCTAGCTTCGTACTGCTGTACTAAACTTACAATTAAAATCTGATTTCCTAAAAAATAAAAATGATTTTCGTTTATGTATGGTATTATCATTTTTTAAAAACATGTTTTGATTTGTTTAGTGTCATTATTATTATTTTTTTCAAGTTAATAAATCTCAATTAAAGGAATAGTTGGTGACGATAACTCAACTGTCTCTTAACTGAACAAAAATATTTCATAGATGAAAAAGCACAAGGGTCAGTCATCTAGTAAATCCTAAAGAATATTAATAAAGTATAATTACTTATATGATATTAATTGGTTAATTTTTGAACTGCACTCACTTTCAGCCTTGAAGAAAGAGTGCAATAAAAAGTAACAGTACATGACTTTTGATGGATCCATTGAGAACCGATTCGATTTGGATAGAAATTAGTTTCATTTTTGTAGTCTAATATCAGATTTGTCGGATTTGTGTGTGTGTGTGTGTGTGTGTGTGTGTGTAAATTACAGGAGTATTGGAACTACATTTCACTCTTCTTAACGGTCTTATTATGTAAGATAGAAATGGTACATTAAAGGAAAGTAATTTATTATTCATATATACATATTATAGATAATGGATAGTGGTGAAGTTGTGGCAAGCAATGGCTTCATGGGTCTTGACTTAGAAAGATAATGCAGAGAGGCTTAGCGAAACCTTTTTGGAGTTGGCTGAAAGTGCAGCCAGTTATGGTCTGCAAATTAATGAGGAGAAGATCAATTACATGGTCACAACTCGGCGAGCAGATGTTTTAGAAAATTAATCTCGAATAAGCACCGACTTGAGGAGTTTAAAGAATTCAAATATCTAAGGGGCTGTCATCACTAACAAAAATGGGTAAGCCGAGGTATAGAAAGTAGAATAGCGACCGGAAATAGGTGTCTGGGAGCGCTAAGACAAACATTCTATAACTGATCCCTCTCAAGAAAGACCAAATTGACGATCTACAATTCAGACCTCAGCCCCTTTGTAATTACGGCCCGAAATAGTGAACGTTGTGGCATGCAGGAATCAACATTGAACCGCTGGGAAAGAAAGGTATTGAGGGCGGTCTGCGGACCAGTGTGCAAGATGGAGTCTGAAGGTGCCGAAAAACGCGGAGTTAAGAGATTGGTACGGGGAAGAGGATTTAGTGTCTGTCGTCAAGCAAGGAAGGTTGAATAGGGTGGGGCATGTACATAGGATGTAGAGTGAGAGAGCACCACGAAGAGAGTCACCCTGGAGGCAGTAGACTGAAAGGGAGACCTAGGCTGCGTTGGGTGTGCGATGTGGAGGAGGATTTCCGGAAAATGAATGTAAGACAGTGGAGAAGAAAAGCTCTAGATAGAGAGGCTTGGGGTCAGGTACTGGCGTAGGCCAAGGTTCTAACCGGGCCATAGTGCCGCAGTTGATATATACATGTTATTGTGATAATTCATTTAGGATATTCAGTTTAAAGAAAATCAAAAGAGACGAATTTTTGAGAAAAACTCATAAAAGTGGAAAATCGATTGAGTAAAGTTATAGTTATGTTTGAATAATTTCAATCAAAATCGTTTGGTCAGGACGGAGCTTTATTTTAATTCAACTTTCCGCGT
Organism: Rhodnius prolixus; assembly: GCF_049639745.1. Taxonomy (NCBI): domain Eukaryota; kingdom Metazoa; phylum Arthropoda; class Insecta; order Hemiptera; family Reduviidae; genus Rhodnius; species Rhodnius prolixus. The sequence continues at coordinate 11,126,368 of NW_027411594.1, forward strand.
CTATATTCTTTCAATGGCCCTGAAGCCGAGCTCTGCTTTATGGAGCCCCAAACCAGTCTTTGTCTTTCCTCAGCAGAATTTCATTCATGTACCTTACAAAACTGTCAATAACTCTGTGTCTATGAAAAAAGTTTCAATACTATCTTTGCTACAATTATTTTTTAAAAATATGCACGGATTAGCAATATTAATAAATGTAAAAATTAAAAAATAGTAAAGAATTTTTGAGACCAACAACCGTAGAAAGGATCCAGCAACGCCTGGTGAATATCAGGTGCTGTTTCAATAGTTTGTGCTTAGTCTCTCATTTGTGACTCACCTTGGAAACGTTAAAAAAAACTTAAACATATTGCAACAGCTTTTCCTTAATAATGGTGAAAGGCTACTGACGGAAGGTCACGGAAGGAACTGTTAAGTGAGATGATGGTGGCCCAGACATGAAATTATAGAAACACTATAGTGCCGGAGTGAATTATTTTCTTTTAGATGTTAAGGTCATAGATTTCGTAAGAGATTTCCTCCCTACCCTGGGCCAGTTTTACGCTGCTGACTTTGAAGGCGATATTCCTTCATTACCTCTATTTATCTACTGTTTGATAGTGCAGCTAATTACGGCTCGTCTCACAACAGTCCTGTCCTAAAATTACGTTGAAATTCCAAATTTTAAATTAGGTCAGATTACATAAAATCTGGTGTGACTTTCTCTTACAGCAGATTACGTAATAATTTTTTTTAAACTAAGGTTTTTTACTAAAAAGATTGTTGAAATTTTTACAGATATTAAAGATTCTATTTAAGAAAGTGTCTCCTTTCCTTCTTATTTCTATCGCAACACGACTGGCTGCAACATTCCAAAGCTATGAACATAGAAGTATGGTTGAATAAACTTTTCCATGTACACTCGTTTTACTCGAGTCAGTGAGTGAGCACAAGGAGTCGAATGATTCAATTGTTTTGCTTACTACGGCTACTCCATCAAATTGATTCCAAATCTGATCTGAGACTCTGCACCATCATTCTGTTGAGCCACAATAGATCCAAAGGGTGGCTAGGCCTTAAAGGCTGCCCTAAAGGAATCATTCTATCTGTCTGCCATTCTGTTGCTGGATTGTTTTGTCTTACAATATTGGAGCGGTAATGCGCAGGAGCCACTAAGAATATTTTGTGTTTCTCTCGGCGACCAAACTGCACATTTCTCAAAATTTTATTAGAATTTGCCTCCTGTGGGTGTTAGATCCAGCTCTTACCTGTTGTAATTAATTCAAAAATTTCTGCCTGACAGCGGTATCCAACAGAATTGCTTATGAGCCTCTTACTAGATTTAATAATCTAGAATAAGCGAATATTTAGTGATCAGAGGCACGAGGCCATTAGTAGATACTCGTATAGGCACCTAACGGAATAATTCTCAATTTTTCCAAAAAATAAAAGTTTTTCAATTCTTTCGCCAGTTTCTCAAAGTTCAATAAATTTGTAAAGTAGCTGTATAAGTTATAAGTAAGGTCTCAGGTTAGGTTAGGTTGGACTCAGCATCTCTGCAAAGGAACACAGTACTGCACTAATCATTCAGCTAATCCTTCTCTGGTACTTTACTTTTATAGACAGAAACAATTCTTTAAATTTGGTTTTCTAACTGAAACCGATGCTTTTGTTGGCTCGTTTTCGTTACATTGAATTGAAGAAGGTACCGTCCAATCTTGCTACTTTCGAACATCTAGTTTCCTTCAAAATAATGTTAAAGGGGAAAAAATCTATACAAATTTAAAGTCAAACACAAAGCTGTAACTTCTGTAATAATGAAAAAAATGTTGTGGAGTCGCTTCAAACAAGATTTGTATTTACTAAAATGTGTTTCATATCGAAAGATTGCAGTTCCAGGTAACCTTATCTCACTAAGGTTTCTAAATTAACAGTGGTAATTAGAACGTGCTTATCACTACAGCACCAACTTCATGTCTTTTTTTAAAAATAACATTTAGATTATACAGCCATTATCATGGTTTATGTAAATAAAACTTTTACATAAATATTTTATTTAATCAGTGACATAATCTCACAACTCGCCATAAAGTGGATTTATTTATAAGCGTCATTCAAATTCCTTAAATAAAATTACAAAACTAAGATTAACTGCGCAATACTCGCAAATATTTTAATTTAGATATTTCTCTTACCAAGCATGGCGATAATGCCAAATTTTCAATTCTACATTTTTGTCAGAGGTGAAATCTTGCCCAATAAATAGTAGAGCCTTCAGTTTATTCATAATATTTTTATGTTAAAGTTATGATAAAGTGTATATTACATCTCCACAATTAAATAGATACTTTAATTTGATTCTATTCCAAATTATTTTTTTGATTTATCTTTATTATACCCTTTATTCTGAGTAATCCTTATACACATTCACATTAAAATCGAAAAAGACTTAATTACTGTTGAAAATTGAATCACAGAGTTTAAAGAAAATTTGAATTTCCAATTCGTCTTACAGTATTCGAGAGCACAAATAATACGCAGCTATTAACAAAAAATTCATTCAACAATAATTATTCATTTGTCAATTATAATTAAATGCAGTCCCATTAATTGAGTACTTCAAGTAAGATACTTCAATAATAGTCTGCTCTAAAAATATGCATATCTCTATCTATTTTATATTACAATATATAGGAATGTATACATAACATTGTACGAGGAATTTGAAAGCCATTAAAATTTAACGTTCTATTATACATCTAATTGCCTTCTCAACTAGAACACTGCAATTTATACCAATTATAACTCTATAGAGCTAACTTTTCTCTTCAATTCGGTAAAGAATTTATTGAAATTTCCTAAACGAATAAATTCAATAAGTTGTTCAAATTTTTGAAATTTTATTAAAACTGGCTCTATTATTAACCCTGCACCGTAGACGGAAGTATAAAGGTTGATCGAAAAAACTTCACGAAGAGGTAACATTGAGAAAAAACCCAATTTTAACAATTTTTTCTTCTTTTTCTGTAAAAGATACAATTCCCGAATTTTCTTTAAAATCAAGGGTATATTATCGTTTGAAATTTTATTTTTTTGCAACTACACAGATCAAATAGATTTCGAGAAAACGAAAAATGAGCAAAAACAGCATATTCAAAAATTGTTCTTGTTGTAAACAATATTGGCAAGAACCTAACATTTTATTCATACTTCAGTTCCTTATTTCAGCCAGGTAGAAAACTCTCATGTGCTTTTTCAAATTTGATAACAATTGATGTCACCTTTAAGTCAGTTATCAGATTAAATTTTCATTAATATTGCTTAGAATTCATTAACTTAACAGCACACTTTGGCCATTTTACATACATATGTACAAAATATTTGTTCAGCCGAAAGCAGCACTTCATTAAACTTTTATTATAACAGGAGTTACTAAACCATTCATTGGTTCTTAAAAAACGCTAATAAACAATTTAAAAAATAATCAATAAAGATTCAAGACACTTAAAAAAATGCTTTCACCTACATACCAGTTCACATACTGTGAGTAATTTGGCTCGCGTATCCTTCTGGAAGGCGAATTCAAAACTGAAATTTTGTTTAAACTCCGTGATTCAAATCATGACAGTAATAAACCAACCATAACTTTATTTCTATTTTAATGTGCTTGTGTATGATGATTATTCAGAATAAAGAGCATAATAATGATTACTCAGAAAAATAATTTTGAATAGATTTAAAGTAAAGTGCTAATTTATTACTTTTATTATTTAAATAATAAAAATAAAAGAATAAATAAATAAAATAAAATTGTTACAAATGAATGTGGCCAGGTATACGCGTCAAAGACACCTAATACATTCTAAACATTAATAATGAACATTTAATGCAGTAAAATTATTTACTGTTATAAAATTTGAATAAAACACAAGCTTTTTTGAACGTTCCTAAATGACTCAAATTGCGAGCTGAAGCATGAATGAAAAGTTAGGTACTTCTGATATCTGTACCTTTCGTCGTTTAAACAACCCTTGCACTTAACTTTTTAAACTGTTTTTTTTAAGATCTTTAAACATTGTAAAACCGCATACGTTTATCATTTATCTAATTAGTTTAATTTATAAAATTAGTTTTCGTGGAGTTTTTGAGGAGGGGCGGGCTATACTTTCTGTAAGGTTATATTGCTCGGCAAGAGCGTTAGCGTTAGTGTGTGACATGACTAGACAGGTAAGATAGAAAGTGAACACGGCCAGACCTTTCACTCTCACCAGCGCAAAACATTTCGAAACGTAATTCATTGTTATAGCTATTAATTAGATTAAGTGCAACCTTATCATACACAAACAAAAAAGAACTTTCTTCTAATAAAGGTAAATATGAAAAGTGAGAGCGATTATTAAATACTATATATCTATGTTTGCCTACCGATCGCAGTCTCTTCCTCGCCCAATCTCTAACAGTCTCAGAGGTATTAATTAGTATGTAATTGTAATTACAACTTATCTAATTATTCACAAATAATTGTAACCTTCACGGTTGCAAATTATCTAAATCTTTTTGGTACAATCATAGATTCTACTCAGTGCGCCTATTGAAAACCAGATGAGGTTAAACGTCTCGAGCCCCACATCGTGGATATGTACATCCGGACCTGTATCGATGCTCAGCACTGGCAACCATGCTGGAATAGACCACAGACCAGGTGTGGAATGAAAAGATTAATGTCTGTTTTTTGAAAAACCAACATTATTTCTCTTACTGTGCCAGGTTTTGCGATTATGAGACAAATTTTGGAAATCGATTTGTCGCCAGAATAAATTCTTTTGAGGTGCTCACTGTCAGACACTACACTTTACTGAAAGCATTATTCACTTGTTTTTAGTTTTTCTCAGAAATGACTTTTATTTGAAACATTTGGCCTCGACATTTCAATTAATGGTACCTTCTGGGGTAGAGGTGGTTAGGTTTTTCTCTAACGTAATAATGTACGTTCATAACTAATATGTGTATTTTTAGTGTTAAATGTGTCTTCGGAAATGCTAGTTTGAGATTTCTTAACCAGCAATTCCCCTTTACTACATCGATTTTTCGCTGTACCGAGATTTTTTATATCTTTCGCATGCACATAACACACTTAGAGCTCTACCGCCCTTCATACTCGCAAGCTTTAAATTATTTTTCTAAGGAAATTCATTTTTGGGCCAGTTTTATGGTGAGATGAGAGCATTTAAGTGCTCGGTTTTTGTAACGATATTACAGCTCTTTAGGTAGTTATACGCAGAAAACCTAGAGGATAATAGTTAGAAAGAGTGTATGCGAGTGTTCTAGGGTATTTCATGCTCAGGGCATTCTCAGGTTAGAGTCAACACTTTCAATTGCCCACTTACGATCTATTCCAAGTTCAGCCCTTGACCTTCTTCTTGTAGCTGAAACCCTCCCACACCCCGCTTATCATACTATTCCAGTTTATTATTTTAGTTCTTAAACAAAATCTCATTAACAAAAACTTACAGTTTAAATCGTTAAGTATAAGGGTTGACTAAAAGCCAAAAGGTACACAAATCAGCAAGTACCCAATATTTCATTAATACTATAATCTGACTTTATCGCAAATAATATAGTTTTCTTGAATAAAATTTTCAATCTAGGTGTTCTTCCCTCAATATTGTATATATGTAATATAAAATAAATAAAATATGCAAATTTTTAGGACAGCTAATTATTCCAGGATTTTACTATAAGTAAAATTAGGGGGACTAAATTAAATTACAATTGAGAAATGAATAATTATTGTTGAATAATCTACTTGTTATTAACTGTGTGTTATTTGTGCTCAAGAATATTTCGGCAAGACGAATTGAAGAATCAAATATTGTTTTAAATCCTCCGTGATTCAAATTTAAACAGTAGCCGACTCGAACTTTGTCTTTTTCTACTTTAACATGCATGTATATATAACTAATCAGAATAAAGGGCATATTAAAGAGAAAGCATAAGAATAATTTGGAATAGAGTTAAAATAAAGTACCTATTTAATAACGACGATATAATATACATTTTATCACAATTATAACAAAAAAATATTATGATAGAACTGGCCAGCATAAGGGTCTGTGACATCTAATAAATTCTAAAAAATATTAATGAAAATTAATGCAGTAAAATTACTTAAATAATATTAATGAAATGTTGGGTGCTTGCTGATTTGTGTACCTTTTGGCGTTTAATCAACCCTTATTCTTAACTTTTTAAACTGTAAGTTTTTGTTAAGGAGATTTTTGTACCTTTTGGATAGATTTTCTTTTTTGTCTATTAGCAAAGTTACGTCTGCTTTACAATTTTTTTAAAATTTGGAATAAGCTATTCTATCATTATAACCTGATAAGGTGTTAACTACCACTGGAGAGATCTTTTTAAAGAATGATTGTAGTTGCGGCCCCCAAACCATCCTCAATAACAATTTTTTTGAGAAAGCGTTTTGAATAACATAGGGAGGTATTTGTACGTAAATAGCAAAATTAAACTGCGATTTCAGTACTTCCTTTTAAGAGGAGTAAGAAAAATAAACTAGGATTGCAGTACTTCTCCCTAAAAGGCAAAGAGGCAAAGATTTTTTAATCGAACAATTCATTGATTTAAATCGGTTCACTCATTGATAATTTAAACGATTGCAGTACTTCCTCTTAGTAGGAGCAAGAGAATCAGCAACGTAGAGGAGCTTTAACCACTTATTCGAGCTGAATTTTAATAAATCGGACTAAGCGTTATAGTAACTCCTTAACAAAAACTTACAGTTTAAAAAGTTAAGTATAAGGGTTGATTAAACGCCAAAAGGTACACAAATCAGCAAGTACCCAACATTTCATTAATACTTCATTGATATTATTTAAGTAATTTTACCGCATTAATTTTCATTAATATTTTTTAAGAATTTATTAGATGTCACATACCCTTATGCTGGCCATTTTCATCTACAAAATATTTGTTCAAGTAGCACACCATTTAACTTAGATTGACTGTAATATCTATTTATCTATAATAATCAAACTATTAATCACTGGTGAAAAAGAAAACGTTATAAAAAATAAAAAAATATGAGGCTAAAAAATTCATAAACTTTTTTAAAAATTGCTTACACCAACATACATCAATGATTTTATTTATTTTTATTTTTAAATAAAAATCGTCGGCTTAAGTTCATTCTTCGATTAAAGTAATTGTTATTGTATGAAGTAGTCAAACGTTTATAATAATAGGTAATAATTATCTGGCTTTATCGCAAATAATATAGTTTTCTTCAATTACATTCTCCATCTAGGTGTTCTTCCCACAATGTTGTGTATATGTAATATAAAATAAATAAGATATGCATATTTTTAGGACAGCTAATTATTCCAGTATTTTACCATAAGTAAAATTAGGGGAACTAAATTAAATTACAATTGAGAAATGAATAAATAATGTTGAATAATCTACTTGTTATTAACTGTGTGTTATTTGTCCTCACGAATATTTCGGTAAGACGAATTCAAGAATGAAATATTGCTTTAAATCCGTGATTCAAATTTAAACAGTAGCCGACTCTAACTTTGTCTTTTTCTATTTTAACATGCATGTATAGGTGACTACTCAGAATAAAGGGCCTAATAAAGATAAATCAGAAGAATAATTTGGAATAAAGCTATAATAAAGTACCTATTTAATTACGAAGATATAATATACATTTTATCATAATTATAACAAAAAATAAAATATTATGAATGAACTAAGGGAAGGGATTAGCTATGCGGTTAGCGTATCGGATTCCCACGTGGAGGTTCCGGGTTCGAATCCAGCTGCTGACCCTTAGATTTTCTCTTCCTAAGAGCTTCTTACAGCTCACTGGCCGGTGATAGACAGTGTTGTCTGTAACGAGAGAACACTGTCCGGAGGCCGGCAGTGCACTGAAAAAAACTCCGGGCGCCAATAACCTCAGATGTTGACGCGATTTAAATCAATAAAAAAAAAAAATTATGAATGAACTGGCCAGCATAAGGGTCTGTGACCTCTAATAAATTCAAAAAAATATTAATGAAATTTAATGCAGTAAAATTACTTAAATATTAATGAAGTATTAATGAAATGTTGGGTACTGCTGATTTGTGTACCTTTTGGCGTTTAATCAACCCTTATACTTAACATTTTAAACTGTAAGTTTTTGTTAAGGAGATTTTTGTACTTTTTGGATAGATTTTCCTTTTTATCTGTTTTGCAAAGTTACATATCTGCTTTACAGATTTTATTAAAATTTGGAATAATAAATTCTACCATTATAACCTAAAAAGGTGTTAAGTCCGAACCGTAACTACCAGTGGAGCGATCTTTTTAAAGAATGATTATAGTTGCGGTGCCCAAACCAACCTCAATAACAATTTTTTAGAGAAAGCGTTTTGATTAAAAAAGGAAGGTATTTGTACGTAAATAGCAAAATTAAAAAGCGATTCCAGTACTTCCTTTTAAGAGGAGTAAGAAAAATAAACTGCGATTACAGTACTTCTCCCTAAAAGGCAAATATTTTGAATCGAATTCATTGATGTAAATAGGTTCACTCATTGATAATTTTAACGATTGCAGTACTTCCTCTTAGTAGGTGTAAGAGCATGGTGGCACTTCACAGCCAGGTAGAGGAGCTTTAACCACTTCTTCGTGGTAAATTTTATCCAAATCGAACTAAGCGTAATAGAAATATTGGTAATAATAGAATTAGAAAAGGCCTTATTTGGGTGGAGCAAACTCCCCTCCTTATGAGTCATAGCGACGAGACTTTTAAAGTGTAAATCTGTACAAAATTTCGATTCGAATGACACTTCATTCATGAAAATCGGTTCACGTTTCGATAATTTGAAACGATTACCATACTTCCCCCTAATAAGGGTAAGAGCAGAACGTCGTTTAAATGTTACGTAGGAGTGCCCTAAACCTTTCATCCTGCCAAATTTTATTAAAATCGGGTCAACATTTTCAGAGTTATTAGTAATAATAATTTTGAGAAGGGGCCTCACATATATGGGGCTAACTCCTCCCCCATTTGATGTACAGCGTCGAGACCCCCAAAAGGCACATCTACATAAAATATTGAATCGAATGACACCTCATTCATGAAAATCGGTTCACGCGTTTAGGCGCTACGTTGTTTACAAAAAAGGTAACAACAAGAAGAACAAGAACAAGAACATTTTTTGAATGAAAAAGCCGTTTTTGCTCATTTTCGGCAACTTTTTTCTCGAAACCTATTAGATCTGGGTGGTTGCAAAAAAATTACAGTTATAAAGGAGGATTTGCTCTATATTTTAAAGAAAATTTGGGAATTTTATCTTTTATAGAAAAAGAGGAAAAAATTGTCAAAGTTGGGTGTTTTTTAACGTTACGCTATTTCGTGCAGTTTTTGACGATCAACCCTTATACAACTGTCCTACCGGACAGTTTTAATGAACTGGCCAGCATAAGGGTATGTGACATCTAATAAATTCTTAAAAAATATTAATGAAAATTAATGCGGTAAAATTACTTAAATAATATCAATGAAGTATTAATGAAATGTTGGGTACTTGCTGATTTGTGTACCTTTTGGCGTTTAATCAACCCTTATACTTAACTTTTTAAACTGTAAGGTTTTGTTAAGGAGATTTTTGTACCTTTTGGACAGATTTTCCTTTTTGTCTATTAGCAAAGTTACATATCTGCTTTATAGATTGGATTTTTTTAAAATTTGGAATAAGCTATTCTATCATTATAACCTGATAAGGTGTTAAATCGGAACCGTAACTACCACTGGAGAGATCTTTTTAAAGAATGGTTATAGTTGCGGTCCCCAAACCATCCTCAATAACAATTTTTTTGAGAAAGCCTTTTTATATAAAATAGGAAGGTATTTGTACGTAAATAGCAAAATTAAACTGCGATTTCAGTACTTCCTTTTAAGAGGAGCAAGAAAAATAAACTGCGATTACAGTACTTCTTTCTAAAAGGCAAAGATTTTGAATCGAACGACAATTCATTGATGTAAATCGGTTCACTCATTGATAATTTTAACGATTGCAGTACTTCCTCTTAGTAGGTGTAAGAGCATGATGGCACTTCACAGCCACGTAGAGGAGCTTTAATCACTTCTTCGTGCTAAATTTTATCAAAATCGGGTTAAGCTTTGTAGAAATATTGGTAATAATAGTTTTAGAAAGGGCCTTATTTGGGTGGGGCAAACTCCCCTCCTTATGAGGCATAGCGTCGAGACTTTTAAAGTACAAATCTGTACAAAATTTCGATTCGATTGACACTCCATTCATGAAAATCGGTTCACGTGTCGATAATTTGAAACGATTGCTATACTTCCCCTTAACAAGTGTAAGAGCAGATCGTCGCTTTATTGTTAGGTAGGGGAGCCCTAACCCTATCATCCTACCAAATTTTATCAAAATAGGGCCAAGATTTACAGAGTAATTAGTAATAATAATTTTGGAGGGGGCCTTACATAAAGGGGGCTAAATCCTATCCCATTCGATGTACAGGGCCGAGACCCCCAAAAGGCACATCTACATAAAGTTCCAAATCGAATGACACCTCATTCATGAAAATCGGTTCACGCGTTTAGGCGCTACGTTGTTTACAAAAAAGGTAACAACAAGAACAACAAGAAGAAGAAGAACAAGAACATTTTTTGAAAAAGCCGTTTTTGCTCATTTTCGGCAACTTTTTTCTCGAAACCTATTAGATCTGGGTGGTTGCAAAAAAATTATAGTTATAAAGGAGAATTTGGAGTAAGATTTAAAGAAAATTTGGGAATTTTATTAAAACTGTCCGGTAGGACAGTTGTATAAGGGTTGACCATCAAAAACTGCACGAAAAAGCGTAACGTTGAAAAACACCCAACTTTGACAATTTTTTTCTCTTTTTCTATAAAAGATAAAATTCCCAAATTTTCTTTAAAATAAAGGGCAAACCCTCCATTATAACTGTAATTTTTTTGCAACCACTCAGATCTAATAGGTTTCGAGAAAAAAGTTGCCGAAAATGAGCAAAAACGGCATTTTCAGAAAATGTTCTTGTTCTTGTTCTTCTTCTTCTTGTTGTTCTTGTTGTTGTTCTTGTTACCTTTTTTGTAAACAACGTAGCGCCTAAACGCGTGAACCGATTTTCATGAAAGAGGTGTCATTCGATTCGGAATTTCATGTAGATGTGCCTTTTGGAGGTCTCGACGCTGTACATCGAATGGGAGAGGAGTTAGCCCCCTTTATGTAAGGCCCCATCCAAAATTATTATTACTAATTACTCTGTTAATCTTGGCTCGATTTTGATAAAATTTGGCGTGTTAAAAGGGTTAAGAATCCCCTATGCAACATTGAAGCGACGTTCTGCTCTTACACCTATTAAGGGGAAGTATTGTAATCGTTTCATATTATCACCACGAGAACCTTTTTCATTGAATGAATTGTCATTTATTCAAAATTTACATAGATTTGCATCTTAGAAATCTTGATGCTATGCATCTCAAGGGGAGGCGTTTACCCCAAGGAAGTAAGACCCTCTCTAAAACTATTATTACTGATAACTCTGTAAATTATAGCCCAATTTTGATAAAATTTAGCACGTAAGAGTGGTTAACTCTTCCCTACATGGTATTAAAAGACCATCATGCTCTTAACCTACTAAGAGGAAGTACTGCAATTAATCGACTTGAACCGATTTTCATGAAGTATCAATTCTAATAAATTTAGGGTTAAATATTTTTTGAGTTGTTCTAAATTTTACTTTAGAGGTCTCGACATTATACACGCTACAGAAGAAGGTTGGCTTCACCAATTATTATTAATAATTAAAACTCGGCATAACTATAAATCTTGGCCCGATGTTGTTAAAATTTGGCAGAAAGAAGGGATTAGGGCTTCCCTGTTTAACATCAAAGTGCTATCCTGCTCTTACACCTTCTAAAGAGATGGAGTGCAATCATTTCTAATTTTCGTACCGATTTTTAGGAATTAAATTACATATTATTTGATTTGAGATTGAATGTATAGATTTATCTTTTAGGTGTTGATGGAACAGAAGCTGTATTATATACCTAATACCTAACTTCAGGCATTAGCCCCACGTTAGTTGGATCTCCTCAAATATTATCAACAAAATAATAATTATTAAAGCTGTCAGTCATTGCCCGATTCTGATAAACTATTCAGTTTAAAGAGGGTGGGTTTTCTCTACTTCAATGCCAATGCAATTGATCAAATTTTCAACTAGAATTTTCATCTGAAATAACCCTTTTAAACTACTTTGAGTCTGAAAAAGTAGTTCTTAAGCAATAATTTATATTTTTGTGTGATATTAAGGTTTGCAGAAAATTTCTAACTGAAAGGATGAATTTTATCAAAACATTTTTCTATTTATCGCTATTTTATCAAAAACGGCTCCAACAATTTTTTTTTCAACTTCGTCAACTATTTATCCACCTAAATACATATGCTTTATTTTACTCATTTTCCAGAAAAATTAGTTTGCGGAACGAGGGAACAGCAACTTGAAGCGTAACTTCCGGTACTAACATTCTCTTAGAGCAACGACGCTTACACAATATCTGTAATTTTAAAACTCATTTTATAATTCAAAATGTAAAGAAAATCTGTTAACCGTAAATGCAACTTTACAGAATAAACTTTTCGTGTTTTTTTTTTAAATTATAATAATGAGTAGAGATTTTATATTTCGCACTTTTACTTGAAACGTTCCTCTTCCCCCTCCCCCAAAATAATTGAATTTGGATTCTGGAAAATCTATGGCATTGATATCAAATGTAAGCGAGGCTGTCAAGAACCAGAGCATTATTAAAATGATGGATTTTTTTATCAGACGTGAATAGATCTATGAATTTTCTTATAACATTTCCGGGAAGATTCTGCCTAAGGCATTACTGGGAGACAGGTGATGTCAAGTTTCCCTCTAGAGTTTCGTTTAAGCATGATGAGTGTCCTAACTACCTCAGTAGTACTCGTATTAAGAGTAAAATTAAGCATTTAATAAAGAAAATAAATCGAGCGGAAGTGCCGCTTTACTGAATAAAGTTTGTTGTTTTTAACGACTTTTTTTTTTTACATAAGTTTTCAGTTGCAAGGAAATATTAATACGAAAATAGCGAATTAATATTAATTGCGTGTCACAGGCCAAGTTGTGTGAGTGTTCCTCCTTTTTTTTTAATGTTTAATTTTTTATTTGTCGCTGAATAAAAATAATAGTAATAATAATTACAATTAATATTAAAATTAAGTTCGGTTATAAACAAATCGATAAATACAAAAATGATGAAAAAACCTGTGCAAAACTAATTGCAAAAATAAATGAAAATGGATCTACGTATTCTAATTAATGATAATAGAGTAATTTATATAAGTTTGTATGTATATGTATATACAAATATTACTAATCCCTAACGTATTTCTATAAAATATAATCAGACTTCAACCTTTCCAATACGTGCAAAACAAACATGCACGAGGATGTTTGTTTCTAAGTCAGCAAGTTGCATCAAGTTCGAACATATCACGGCATGACTTCCCCCCACCATCACTTTTTGAGCTTGAGACAATTGAAATCTAATCCAATTCAAACGTCTTTTAGCTTTAGTTGAAAGAGGTGCTTGCCAATGCAAACCCTCCTTTATAACTGTAATTTTTTTGCAACAGCCTAGATTTGATAGATATTGAGAAAAAAGATGCTGAAAATGAGCAAAAACGGCATTTTCAAAAATTGTTCTTGTTCTTGTTCTTGTTCTTCTTCTTCTTCTTCTTCTTCTTCTTCTTCTTCTTCTTCTTCTTCTTGTTGTTACCTTTTTTGTAAACAACGTAGCGCCTAAACGCGTGAACCTATTTTCATGAATGAGGTGTCATTCGAGTCGGAATGTTATGTAGATGTGCCTTTTGGGGGTCTCGATGCTGCACATCGAATGGGAGAGGAGTTAGCCCCCTTTATGTAAGGCCCCCTCCAAAATTATTATCATTAATTACTCTGTAAATCTTAGCCCGATTTTGATAAAATTTGGTAGGATGACAGGGTTAGGGCTCCCCTACGTAACATTAAAGCGACGATCTGCTCTTACACTTGTTAAGGGGAAGTATAGCAATCGTTTCAAATTATCGAAACGTGAACCGATTTTCATGAATAAAGTGTCATTCGAATCGAAATTTTGTACAGATTTGCACTTTAAAAGTCTCGACGCTGTGCCTCATAAGGAGGGGAGTTTGCCCCACCCAAGTAAGGCCCTTTCTAAAACTATTATTACCAATATTTCTATAACGGTTAGTCCGATTTTGATAAAATTTAGTAAGAAGAAGTGGTTAAAGCTCCTCTACGTGGCTGTGAAGTGCCATCATGCTTTTACACCTACTAAGAGGAAGTATTGCAATCGTTAAAATTTTCAATGAGTGAACCGATTTTCATCAATGAATTGTAGTTCGATTCAAAATCTTTGCCTCTTTGCCTTTTAGGGAGAAATACTGTAATCGCAGTTTATTTTTCTTACTCCTCTTAAAGGGAAGTACTGAAATCGCAGTTTAATTTTGCTATTTACGTACAAATTACCTTCCTATTTTATTCAAAACGCTTTCTCAAAAAAATTGTTATTGTGGATGGCTTGGGGACCGCAACTATAATCATTCTTTAAAAAGATCTGTCCAGTGGTAGTAACTCCGACTTAACACCTTTCAGGTTATAATGATAAAATTAAATTTATTATTCCCAATTTTAATAAAATCTGTAAAGCAGATATGTAACTTTGCAAAACATACAAAAAAGAAAATCTGTCCAAAAGGTACAAAAATCTCTTTAACAAAAACTTACAGTTTAAAATGTTAAGTATAAGGGTTGATTAAACGCCAAAAGGTACACAAATCAGTAAGTACCCAACATTTCATTAATACTTCATTGATATTATTTTAAGTAATTTTACTACATTAATTTTCATTAATATTTTTTTGAATTTATTAGATGTTTCACAGACCCTTATGCTGGCCAGTTCATTCATTTTCTTTTTCTTTTTTTTTATGATTTAAGTCGCTTCAACAACTTCAACAATCTGCGGTTATTGGCGCTCGCAGCTTTTTTCAGTGCACTGCCGGCCTCCGGACAGTGTTCTCTCGTTACAGACAACTCTGTCCATCACCCGGACAGTGAGCTGTAAGAAGCTCTTAGAAAGAGAAAATCTAAGGGTCAGCAGCTGGATTCGAACCCGGAACCTCCACGTGGGAATCCAATATGCTAACCGCATAGCTAATCCCTTCCCTTTGTTCATTCATAATATTTTATTTTTTTGTTATAATTATGATAAAATGTATATTATATTTTCGTAATTAAATAGGAACTTTATTTTAGCTTTATTCCAAATTATTCTTCTGATTTATCTTTATTATGCTCTTTATTCTGAATAGTCACATATATCGTATGTATGTCAATGCACGTTAAAGAAAAAAAAGACAAAGGCAGAGTCGGCTACTATTTAAATTTGAATCACGGATTTAAAACAATATTTCAGTCTAGAATTCGTCTTTCCGAAGTATTCGTGAGCACAAATAACGCGTAGGTAATATCAAGTAAATTATTCAGCAATAATTATTCATTTCTCAATTGTAATTTAATTTAGTCCCTCTAATTTTACTTATAGTAAAATACTGGAATAATTATGTTAGCTGTCATAAAAATATGCATATCTTATTTATCTTATTACAGTCAATCTAAGTTAAATGGTGTTCTACTTGAACAAATATTGTGTAGATTAAAATGGCCAGCATAAGGGTCTGTGAAACATCTAATAAATTCAAAAAAATATTAATGAAAATTAATGTAGTAAAATTACTTAAAATAATATCAATGAAGTATTAATGAAATGTTGGGTACTTACTGATTTGTGTACCTTTTGGCGTTTAATCAACCCTTATACTTAACATTTTAAACTGTAAGTTTTTGTTAAAGATCTTTTATAGAAAAATAGAAAAAAATTGTCAAAGTTGGGTGTTTTTCAACGTTACACTTTTTCGTGCAGTTTTTGATGGTCAACCCTTATACAACTGTCCTACCGGACAGTTTTAATATTGGTAATAATAGTTTTAGAAAGGGCCTTATTTGGGTGGGGCAAACTCCCCTCCTTATGAGGCACGGTGCCGAGACTTTTAAAGTGCAAATCTGTATAAAATTTCGATTCGAATGACACTTCATTCATAAAAATCGGTTCACGTGTCGATAATTTGAAACGATTGCTATACTTCCCCTTATCAAGTGTAAGAGCTGATCGCCGCTTTAATGTTAAGTAGGGGAGCCCTAACCCTATCATCCTACCAAATTTTATCAAAATCGGGCCAAGATTTACAGAGTAATTAGTAATAATAATTTTGGAGGGGGCCTTACATAAAGGGGGCTAACTCCTCCCCCATTTGATGTACAGCGTCGAGACCCCCAAAAGGCACATCTACATAAAATATTGAATCGAATGACACCTCATTCATGAAAATCGGTTCACGCGTTTAGGCGCTACGTTGTTTACAAAAAAGGTAACAACAAGAAGAACAAGAACAAGAACATTTTTTGAATGAAAAAGCCGTTTTTGCTCATTTTCGGCAACTTTTTTCTCGAAACCTATTAGATCTGGGTGGTTGCAAAAAAATTACAGTTATAAAGGAGGATTTGCTCTATATTTTAAAGAAAATTTGGGAATTTTATCTTTTATAGAAAAAGTGAAAAAAATTGTCAAAGTTGGGTGTTTTTCAACGTTACGCTTTTTCGTGCAGTTTTTGATGGTCAACTCTTATACTACCGGACAGTTTTAATCAACCCTTATACAACTGTCCTACCGGACAGTTTTAATCAACCCTTATACAACTGTCCTACCGGACAGTTTTAATCCCCTTAACAAAAACTTGCAGTTTAAAAAGTTATAGCTGTATACTTACTCTTTAACAAAAACTTACAGTTTAAAATGTTAAGTATAAGGGTTGATTAAACGCCAAAAGGTACACAAATCAGCAAGCACTCAAAATTTCATTAATTCCTCATTAATATTTAAGTAATTTTACTGCATTAATATTCATTAATATTTTTTAGAATTTATTAGATGTCTCAGACCCTTATGCTGGCCATTTTCGTCTACAAAATATTTGTTCAAGTAGCACTGTAGATTGACTGTAATATCTAGTTATTTATAATAATCAAACTATTAAATTCAGGTTAAAAAGAAAAACGTTATAAAAAATAAAAAAAAATTATGAGGCTAAAAAATTCAAAACTTTTTTTTATAAAAAAAAATGTAATATGTAAAATAAAGTAAATAAGATATGTATATTTTTAGGACAGCTAATTATTCCAGTATTTTACTATAAGTAAAATTAAATTAAAATAGAGAAATCAATAATTGTTGTTGAATAATCTACTTGTTATAACTGTGTGTTATTTGTGCTCTCGAATATTTCGGTAAGACGAATTCAAGACAGTAGCCTACTCTAACTTTGTCTTTTTCTACTTTAACATGCATGTACATATGTGTGATTTATCATAATTATAACAAAAAAATATTATAAATGAAGTGGCCAGCATAAGGGTCTGTGACATCTAATAAATTCTAAAAAATATTAATGAATATTAATGCAGTAAAATTACTTAAATATTAATGAAGAATTAATGAAATTTTGAGTGCTTGCTGATTTGTGTACCTTTTGGCGTTTAATCAACCCTTATACTTAACATTTTAAACTGTAAGTTTTTGTTAAAGAGATTTTTGTACCTTTTGGATAGATTTTCCTTTTTGTCTATTTTACAAAGTTACATATCTGCTTTACAGATTTTTTAAATTTGGAATAAGCAATTCTATCATTATAACCTGATAAGATGGTAAGTCGGAACCGTAACTACCACTAGAGAGATCTTTTTAAAGAATGATTATCGTTAAGGTCCCCCAAACCATCCTAGGTAACAACTTTTCTTGAAAAAGCGTTTTGAATAACATAGGAAGGTATTTGTGCGTGAATAGCAAAATTGAACTGCGATTTCATTACTTCCTTTTAAGAGGAGTAAGAAAAATAAACTGCGATTGCAGAACTTCTAGGCAAAGAGGCAAAGATTTTTTAATCGAACGACAATTCATTGATTTAAATCGGTTCACTCATTGATAATTTAAACGATTGCAGTACTTTCTCTTAGTAGGTGCAAGAGCATCAGCAATGTAGAGGAGCTTTAACCACTTATTCGAGCTGAATTTTATCAAAATCGGACTAAGCGTTATAGAAATATTGGTAATAATAGTTTTAGAAAGGGCCTTATTTGGGTGGGGCAAACTCCCCTCCTTGTGAGGCACGGCGTCGAGACTTTTAAAGTGCAAATCTGTACAAAATTTCGATTCGAATGACATTTCATTCATGAAAATCGGTTCACGTGTCGATAATTTGAAACGATTCCTATACTTCCCCTTAACAAGTGTAAGAGCTGATCGCCGCTTTAATGTTACGTAGGGGAGCCCTAACCCTATCATCCTACCAAATTTTATCGAAATCGGGCCAAGATTTACAGAGTAATTAGTAATAATAATTTTGGAGGGGGCCTTACATAAAGGGGGCTAACTCCTCTCCCATACGATGTACAGGGTCGAGACCCCCAAAAGGCACATCTACATAAAATTCCGAATCGAATGACACCGCATTCATGAAAATCGGTTCACGCGTTTAGGCGCTACGTTGTTTACAAAAAAGGTAACAACAAGAACAACAAGAACAAGAAGAAGAAGAACAAGAACAAGAACATTTTTTGAAAAAGCGGTTTTTGCTCATTTTCGGCAACTTTTTTCTCGAAACCTATTAGATCTGGGTGGTTGCAAAAAAATTACAGTTATGAAGGAGGGTTTGGAGTAAGATTTAAAGAAAATTTGGGAATTTTATCTTTTATAGAAAAAGAGAAAAAAATTGTCAAAGTTGGGTGTTTTTCAACGTTACGCTTTTTCGTGCAGTTTTTGATGGTCAACCCTTATACAACTGTCCTACCGGACAGTTTTAATCAAAATACACTCAAACTTATTTAAATAACATTTACATGTGTACTTATTTGTCTAATTGCTCGATCACCTAACGTTTCAAGGCTAAAGCAAAAGGATTGCCACAGACCTCTGTACATGTTCTTGGTGCTAGTCCGTTAATTTTTTTTACTGGAACCGCTTAATAGTGCTCTTTAAAAACATTATGAAACATTAGACCTTATAAAACTGTCTAGTAGGACGACCAATATTTATATTGACTCATTATGTTAGCATTAGGTTATTAAATAAAATCAGTATTTGAATTTTGAAAAGACACAGTATGCATTGAAAACTAGTTAATCCATTAGTTACAGAAGAACTGATGCAGTTGATTTACTTAAAAGCGACATTTCGATGTATGAAGCTGGTTGTGAACGAGAGCAAAATTAATTATTTATTTTAAAAACTTTAAAGAGTTTGTTAGCAGTGAACAACGAGTAACTGGACTCGATTCTCGTGTTAATTTTTTTAAGAAGCACTGTCAATGGCTGCCCATAACCGATTAACGAAGTGACTGACTCAGAAAGGTTATGTTACTTAGGAGCCTGTCAGATGCTGCCCGTAATAATTTTTTGTTAATTGTTGCATCAGACTTTAAACAAAAATCTAAAACGGAAATAAAAAATATTTAGCATAATTCTCTAAAATTCAACATTCACTATCATCAACACAATTTATGTTAAAGCCTAACATTCATTAGGGTATTATTGAATCGCAGAACGAAATATGACTTGTAATTCTTTGTTGCAAGTTGATTTGTAGGGCTCTCATCTCGACAAAAATTGGTTTGGCCCACCACTAAAAGACTCTTATGTTGCAGGCGGACACTCCCACTCTGTGGACCAACCCCACCACCATCGCCACCACCACCACCATCATCAGGCCAGATGAAAATTTCACCTCTCACACTAACGAACAAGATACAGGATACTTAGCCAGTGGTCGTTCTTTGGAAAAATTAGCCATCAATTTATTTTGTATATCTGTTTTGGACTCTGGTTTCTTGGGAGAGGTCGTAAAGCCTTCTATCTACCGTATTTCTATACTGAATTGCTAAAATCTAATTGATCAAGAGCAAAATTTGTTGTTCAGCTTTATTAAACAGCTAAACATTATCGACTGGCTACTCCCTGCACTCATTTTTTCCGAAGATCTTGCAAACTCTATTTAGAAGGATCTAGAAGTGGAATGACTGTAATAAATAGCGTCCTGAGGATGTAAGCGGGTTCTAATCGGACTTCTGTACTTGCTTTCGAATATATTTTGATATTTACAATGATATTAAAGCAAAATATTGATGATTGCACAAACTATCCTAGAGAAAGCAGTAATGGAGGATTGAGGAGGTTCGCTTGACGGGCAAACCTGTAGCTTGACGGAGGTAGGGACGCGTGTGCAATGCATTACAATAATGGCTGGGTCCTGGATCATGGTCAGTAGTATGGCCAATTCTCACTGATATGGAGAATATAGCGATTTGAAAAGAAAAGGGAAAATTAACTCTTGGTCTTGCCCGCAAGGTCTCCGTGTTCGACTTTAGTCTCTAATTAATAATATAACAATAATTAATTCTTCTTAACAATGTACTATTTTTAAAACCATACATCATATTGAAACGACACATTAGAGGGATCTGACTCTCAGAACTGTGCTAAAACTAATTTTTGCAGACAAATGAACGCAATAAAGTAAATCGTCGAGATAAAGTGTTTGATACAACATTATTTCCGAGGTTACTACGATTTTATAAACTTAAACACGGACACACACCCATTTTCTAAGAAAACTACTTCTTGAGCAGAGGAGATTACATTTCAGAGAAAATGTAAATGAAAATTACGGCATGACAGCAATACATTGCTAGTAAGGGAAAATAAAACTAATTTCGTTCAGTTTAGGAGAAGGAGGATGGTGGCTCCTTAGACTCTCGCTAGCTTCCACTCCCAGAAGCCAGAGTTAATGGATAGGGCTAAAATTAATTAATGCATTTATTTATTTAATTTATAAATTTTTTTTTTTTTTCTTAACGCAAATTCTAAATACTCGTATTATGAATTAAATTGCGTACGAACGTGTGTACAGTTTTGTTGTTTACGGCATTTAATCATTTGTAAATAATCATCAGGTTTTATTCTTGATGTGCTACAAAAGAGAATGTAAAAAATCTGAAATTTAAATAATATAATTTATAATACTTGTACCAAAGTTGTGAATATTGAAATAATGTAATAATAAGAAGAGAAAAACTAGTCAAATAGGGTAATGGTAAGTAAAGATGGCATAACTTGGCGGATACTTCGATTAGCATCTCTCATGCCATCAAAGCACATCGAGTGACAATTACAATTTTACATTTTCATGATCTGTCTTGTCATTTATTTTGTGCCAAGAGTATAATACATGTACTCGCTACATCTTGCCCTGAACATATCGCCCCAATAACCCTCAATCTATCTTCGCCTTACATTATCTATAAATTGCAAGACGTCGAATGTACTAATGATGTTACAAGGCCGATTATATTTAAATAGTTATTTGTTTCCATATATATATATATATATATATATATATATATATATATATATATATATATATGTATATTATTATTATAATAATGAAAAATTGTTTAATGTTTGGTAAGAATGCTTTCTTTTGCATTTCTAGTAGCTTTGTCATTAATATTATATCATTAATTTTAAAGAATTGACTGTATTAAATTTCTTTGTTGCATTCTTATTTCGAATAATTTATTGTGGGGTGGACAGTGTTGTGTACAGTATGACTAGGAAAATTATGTAGGTTCTAATGAACAGTAAAATAAATATAAGTAGTTGAAACAGCTAATTTATTTATGATGAAATTCATACATGATCAAAGAAGTGGCGGATTGAAATGAACCCACAGAAATGCCAGCATGCCACGTTTACTCTCGGACGGAGCTCCTGTCCACCTGTCTTCTTCGACAGCAATCCTACTCCTTGTACAGATCTGGTGCGCTACCTTGGGCCCTACATAGACAAACGACTCACGTGGACTTAAAGACAAGCAATGGCGAAACTGCTCTACAGACTACTTGGACGACGCTCCAAATTACCCATTGAACTCAAACGCTTAATGTACAAAACTATCCTCAAACCTATGTGGACTTACGGACTAGAGCTGTAGGGTTCAGCCAAACCTACAAACATACGGACTGTAATACAGACATTTCAAAACTACTCCGATAGATAGCTGACGCTCCTTTCTACGTGAGTAACCTCACTCTTCACAACGACTTCAACATTTCCTTCGTACACCAACTCGCCAAGGCTAAATACCAAAAATTCCATACTGCTCTCTCCACTTGCTCCAATCCTCTAGTACTGTCTTTCGCCTCCTCTGACATCTCTAAAACTGAATCGCCAGTGGCCCCATGACTTTCTTGCAGTCTGAAGACCTAAAAATCATTATATCCTGTAGAAAGTGCTATCACTGGGTAGTTTCTCTCCTCCTGCCTTTCACGCATCCATTTATCTTTCATTCTTCCTATTTACCTATTGTATATATGTATATATAGATAGTAAATAACGAAATAAATTTAAAAAAAAGAAATTCATAAATAATTGAAAATCGCAGAAAAATTTAAAAATACGTTTCTTTATTCTGGTGATATTCACCCTAACAAAATGCGAAGGCATCGAGCAACCTATCGACCGCGAACTGTAGCAAAAATACAGTATTACAGATTAAGTGTTAAGGTAACAAAGTTAAGCGTTTTACTCAAGACGTGGTTCAGTTCGATTTGCATTGTAGTCTATGTTGTAGATTAAGCGGTGTTGAAAGACTAGCTGATGTACCTGCCATGTTGGCCGTCTTTATTTACCATTAAAATAAAAAGTATTGAGGAGAGGACATACTAGAATTTTTTTTTGTTTAATTTGAAAAAATATTTAATACCAAATTTATTCGCACATGTTATGCTGATATAACCAAGAGCCCTTACCGTATACAATTATTCTCCTACTCTGCCGAAGCAATCTGCAAGCAATTTTTGAAACTTCAACGGCATTGCAGTGAACTTTGTCGAATGGTTATTACTTTTATATATATATATATATATTATTACTTTTATATATATATATATATATATATATATATATATATATGGATGAATGAATTTATTGCTTTAAGAGCACACTACTTATAGCAATGAGTTCACATAGCTTATTTAGAATAAAATAGAATACAATATAAAACAAGTTTTATAACAAATTTTAAAATGATTAATAAATCATTAATAAATAAATAAATTAATTAATAAATTTAATAAACAGAATAACTGAAAAAATAGTAAATGAAATCAATATTCTTTCAGGCAATAATACTAGACACAAAAGTAAAAGAAAACGGCGTATATGGTATACAAATAAAACGGAAACCTTGATTTAAATAAATAAAGCGGAGAACTTTACGTAAAGAATCCAACTAATTTTATATTATACGGTAGCCAGGCATGATATGGCAGGCAAATATTATATCTAGCTAATTATAATAATAAAAGGTTATAGATAATTTCTGTTTTTTCCCCAATAGTTTATACTTCTTCACTTTTAAAAAAGATCAACCCAAAATGTACAATCCAGAATTGGCCTTATTACGAGTCGTATTACCAGTCAAATACAGAAACAGCAGCATTGCTGTGAAATTTGGAGAAAGTTCCATCCGTTCCAATGGTTTTTACTACTTGTTTTTCAAAATAGATCGACCCATGATGCACAATCTTGTGTTGGCCTTATTATTTAAAATCTAATGCTGAAACACAGTACTCCGAAGCAGTTAGGGGAAAAGATTCTCTTTTTCCATTGGTTCTTACTTCTGGTTTTTCATTATAGATCGACCCATCATGTACAATCTAGTAATGGCCTTAATATTAACTTTCGAAAGCGGAAACATAAGTATTCCAGTGAAAAAAAGAGAAAATTTCTTTTTCATATGGATTTTAGTCTCGTTTTTCAAAATAGATCAACTGAACATGCACAATATCGCGTTGTCCTTAATATTAACTATTAATTGCAGAAACAGCGGCCTTCCACTGAAATTAAGGGAATAGATTTACTTTTATGAATGGTTATTATTCTTGTTTCTCATTAGATAGACCCTTGATGTATTGTCGTTAATATTAACTATCAGGATCAATCCCACTGTCACATACATGTTTGTATTAAAACAGTGTGTTAAATAAATAATATTAACTATCAAATACAGAGAGAGCAGCCTTCCTGGGAAATTAGAACAAAAGATCCACTTTTTCCAATAGTTTTTTACTTCTCGTTCAAAATAGATCGACCCCAAAACTACACTTAATACTCGAACAAACAATAAAGAAAACTGCAACCGCAGCATTCCACTGAATTTTGGATACACATTTCTTCTTTTTCTTATGTATTTCAAGTCTTGTTTTTCAAATAGATTGACGTAACGAACACAATAAACATTGACCTTAATATTAGCTATAGAATACGGTAACATGAATATTCCAGAGAAATTAAGAGACAATTTCTACTTATTCTAATGGTTTTTACTTGTTCTTATTTAAAATAGATCGACCAAATATGTACAATATAGCATTGGTTTAATATTAACTATCAAATATAGAAACAGCAGCAACACAGAGTAATTAGGAGACATGTTCTATTTCCAATGGTTTTTAATATTAATTTTTCAAAATAGATGGATGAAAAATGTTCAATAATTTAAGGCTAAAGTATAATTAGCCTTAAAATTAACTGTGACATACAGAAACTGCAGCATTGCAGTGAAATTATGAGAAAAGTTCCATTTTTTCTTTTTGTTTTTTCTTAATAGTATTAACTTAGAGATTTAAAGGGAAAATAAAAAATATATTATTAATGGGTTTTTTATTTTTTAAAAGTATAGACTTTTTTTTATAACATAGTTACATAAAATCTTTACAAACATGTTACGAAACAAACATTTCTAACAGAGAAACAAAAATGATCAAAACTTAGAAAAAGCTAAAAAACATTATTTTAGAAAGTAAATTTGCCTTGTAAAAAGAAATATATACAAATAACATTTACTTAAAGTTAAACAAGATTTTTTATTTTACTATTTTTTTTTTTAATTCACTTATTGAAAAATTTACAACTGCAAAATTAGCATCTAGTAAATGTGATAAAGGGAAATGATGAGCACAAGAGAGGAGCAGTTGTCCCACTGATAACCCACCGAGATGTTTTCAAGCTGTGAGCAATGAGATATATGCAGGCGATAGATTGTAAATGTGATAAGGAATAGTGAACAAATTGAGTTGAGCGAAATGCGATTAATTAGCATAGCGCCGAGAATAGAGACTGAATGAGAAGAGAGGGATATTTACAAATTGAGTTGAGCGAAATGCGATTAATTAGCAAGGTAATAGCGCCGAGAATAGAGACTGAATGAGAAGAGAGAGGGATATTTACAAATTGAGTTGAGCGAAATGCGATTAATTAGCAAGGTAATAGCGCCGAGAATAGAGACTGAATGAGAACAGAGGGGGGGAAATTTACAAATTTACAAAGAAAAAATAATAAATAAATTTTACTCCATCAGTAGATGGCCACCGGCGTCACAGTCTTCTATTGGGATTCCCAGGAATGGATTGGGAAGAAAGTTCTTGGATTAATAAATTGTAATGGAGAGACTTATAAAATTTTGTGTACCGAGATGTGATGAGGCCGCGTACAAAAGGAACATTGAGATCTATGTGAATGGTTTGGTTAGAAATGTAAAATGGAGCTTTAGTGATTCTGCGAAGAATTTTGGATTGGAGTGTTTGTAGAGTCGGTTATAATTAGAGCGCTTGGTAGAGTCCCACACTTCTATTCTGTAAGTCCACAAAAGGTTTCAGTATAGTGTTGTAGATGAGCACTTAATTGTCTAGAGTAAGTTGGGAACGTTTATCGAGTAATCGAGAGAGCAGTTTGTAACGTCGGTTTAGTTCCTGTCTCTTAGGTTTAGTATGTACATTCCAAGTGAGTCCAAATAGAGTCCCAAGCAGCGAACTTTATCCACCGAAGGAAGAATTCTACCTTTTAAAAACAATGGAGGAAAAGTCGCTCTCTAAAAGTAAAATATCATTGTGGGCACTTACTAACCAGGGAATAAGAATGGAAAACATTTCTTTCGAAAGAACAACTCTCCATAAAATTGGAACTTTCATTGATAGATCTCCTTAACAAGAGCTTACAGTTTAAAAAGTTAAGTATAAGGGTTTTGTTTAAACAGCAAAAGGTGCACAAATCAGCAAGTACCCAACATTTCATTGATATCATTTAAGTAATTTTACTACATTAACTTTTCATTAATATTTTTTTTAATTTATTAGATGTTTCACAGACCCTTATGCTGGCCTAGCCAGTTCACTATAATAATTTTTTTGTTATAATAATGATAAAATGTTCATTACATCTTCATAAATAAATAGGCACTTTAACTGAATTCCAAATTATTCTTCTGATTGATCTTTATTATACCCTTTACGCACATGCACATTAAAATAGGAAAAAGCAAAGTTAGAGTTTGTTACTGTTGAAATTTGAATCACCGAGATAAAACAAAATTTGAATCTTCAATTCGTCGTACAGAAGTATTCGAGAGCACAAATTACACACAGTTAATAACAAATCAATTATTCAACAATAATTATTCATTCTCAATTGAGATGTAATGTAGTCCCTATAATTTTACTTTTAGTAAAATACTTTATTACTTAGGTGTCCTAAAAATATGAATATATCTTTGCCTATTTTATACATAAAATTGTGGGAAGTACATCTGGATTAAGAATGTAATTGAAGAAAACTACATTATTTAATATTAACCCAGTTTAATTATTACCTATTATTAATATCGCTTGACCACTACATAAAGTATAGTAAGAATCAATTTAGGTAATCGAAGAATGAACATAAACCGACTATTTCTTGTAAAAATTAACATAAAATAAATTAAAAAAACAAAATCATTGGTGATGGTGTAACCATTTTTTTTTTTTAAAGAATTTTTTTGATTTTTTACAACTTGTTTTAACTGTGATCAATAGTTTGATTATTATTGATTATTAGATGTTACAGTCAATCTGAGCTAAATAGTGTGCTACTCTTTACTGAACAAATATTTTGTAGATGAAAATGGCCAGCATAAGAGTCTGTGACATCTAATAAATTCAAAAAAAATATTAATGAAAAGTTAATGCTGTAAAATTACTTAAATGATAACAATGAAATATTAATGAAATGGGTGCTTGCCGATTTGTGTACCTTTAGGCGTTTAATCAACCCTTATACTTAACTTTTTAAACTGTAAGTTTTTGTTAAGGAGATTTTTGTACCGTTTGGATAGATTTTTCTTTTTGTCCTTAAGTATGTAACAACATATAGGGGAAAAAAAGTTAGTGTGCTTGTTGAAAGGATTAGCTAGCTTAATGAGGGAAATGGGTTTTTGATTGTTTAGTTGTTTTTACAGTTGGCTGTAAATTCATGGAAATGCAGAGAGTAATGGAAGAAATAGTAGGATGATTATTGAAGAAAGCGTTTCCTATGAATGAATGAAGGAAGAGAGCAATTAAAATGAATGGATTAATTGAGCTGGAGGCTTAGATTATATGGTAATGTTACTTATTTTACCATCAAATGGTAAATATAAATGGAGTTATTTAAAATGTAATGGAAAAATTGGAATATGTAAATGTGTAAATTTAAGAACTTACTTGAATCCTACAATTATTGTTGCATAAATTATGACTGAAGTAAATACTGAAGAATCATTGCAACAGCTGGCAGGGACTCTGATAATCTGCAGGTCTTGCAGGTGCATAATTAGATGGATTGATATTAGATGAAAAATTGAATTTGTTGGAGAACTGTTGCCGGAGAATTAATTGCAGTTCTGCAAGGATGATAGTGAAATTAGATAAATTGATGAGAGAGGAAAAAAAAGAAAAGAAAATGAAGGAAAGTAGTTTCATTCACTAGTTTTTCAGTTTAGAGCAAGAAATCGTGATGGAAAGTGATTATGGTGCGTGGAACGGCAGTAAAATGTGAGAAAGTTGACTTGAATGAGAGAAATATTGTAAATAATTTCGTGCTTGGTTGAATCTTGCGTGAAATTAAATTGTGAGAAACTAATAATCTTTCAGGAGGAAAAGATGAACGATTAGAAAACAGTAACTAACTAAAAAGCTCTCAAAAGAATGAAACTAAAGGGCTAAAAAAGGAGGATACATTAAGAGAAATGTGCTTTACAGGATGCACTGCAATTGAGTAATTAGAAAGGATTCGGTTCAAGGGAAAGAATCCAAAGGTGCAACGAGTTTGATTGGAATGCCTATTTTAAAAAGAAGTGAACTTGGTTAAAAAAAGTAAATATACATGTGTACCTTGAAATGCGTGATGTATGCATACCTTATGTACATAAAACAAGTATATGAAGGTTAGTTATATTTTGGAGTAGAAAAAGTAGTTTTTGCGTGAAGCATCAATGTATAAAGAAGGGTGCTGTGTGTTGAAGAGTTTGTTGAAGAAATGGATTAGGAAAGCGTGTGAGTTGATTTGGAAGGTATTGGTGAAAGTTACTCATTGATGGATGAATTATGATTTGAGACAAATAGAAAATTAAACATTTAAAAAAATTAAATATTTACCTGGTTTAATGTGTGACTCAGTTGCTCTCTAATTTCAAAGCTACCTGTGCTTTTTAATGTTAAGAGGTGAAAGGAATTTAGATATAGTTTAGTAAAAGTAAGATACTTTTGATTCTAGGTGCTGGGGAGAATAGAAGATGAGTAAAGCATATTCTCATAGAAAGCTGCTATAATTTTTTCATGATGTATTTGGTATTTATAATAGACATACAAAAATTGAAAAATTTATTAGCGCAAACACTATGTAATTAATCAAACAGAATAGAAAAGAGTGTAAGGGTAACATGTATAAATGTTGCATGGTTAAAAGAGCTACATGGCAGGTTAATGGTATGAGAAAATAGAGTAATGAGACTAAAATTGTGATGGTTACTTAAAGTATAAGAGATAGAGAAAGTATGAAGCATAACCTTGGATAATAGATAATAAATACTTTAAAGTAGAGAAATAAAAGAAGTAATGGTAAAAGAAAGGAGAGGATAGAGAAGTGTAAGAAAAGGAATAATTATAAGAGAAAGCATGTAGTAGAAAAAAGGCAGTAGATATAGTATTTCACTGATAATACTTTAAAAAAAAAATAGCATTTGAGGAATGAATGTAAATTTAGACTTACCTGCATAAGTAAGTTTGGTGTATTGCGAGAGTAAAATTTAATGAACCTATCTTCACATTTGTTTGTCAAAGAAACTCCAAAAACGGTGAAAACCTGTGATTAAATAGAAGACGTGATAAATTTAATAAAAGTAATGAATGGGTACCTGGTATAGGACTAATGACGACTATCTCATTACAATGTTGTGGAGTACACATTATTGAGTGAATTAATATTTAGCGTGAAAAGTGATGTGATGAAAGAAATGTGAAAGAAAGTGAGTTTGTTTGGTTGTAGTGATGGACATCTGAAATAATATGCGTTTATTAAAATGAATTTGAGGTGTGTAGTAGAAATAAAATAAACACCCCAAAAGTGAAATTAATTGAAGAGAAGGTAAAGAAGTTGATGAGAAACAAAAAACAGAAAAAAATTATAGAAAATGGTCAATAAAAAGTAGGAAAAAGTCCCTTTATGTGAACATTATTAGAATCTGCACTATTGTTTAAAGGTAAATTTATTGATTAAGTAGAAAGAGAAGGTGCCTTTTTGTGAAGAGTAGTAGAATTTCGGCTATTCTCCACTTTAAAGATAAATTGATTAAATTTGTCAAATTTTTATTTGACTATTATTTCATTGGTAAGAGATATGTATTTATTGAGGTTAAGAATTGAGGGAATAGAAAAGGGAAATTATTAGTTAAAAATGATACGAATGAGAAAAGTAAAACTTACTTGTAATCGTTTATGTTTTTGAAGTTCTGAAAAAGGTCATTATTATTAAAAGGTACAGAATATTGTTAAACAAAGATTAAAGCTCTTTTAAACGTTTAGAAAGTAAAAAAAGTTTACGTCAATGTCAGATAACAGTTTAATGGTGAACGCCACTTGCATAATTTAATGGTGTGACCACGGTGAGCGCTGGCCGCGTATCTAGATTTTCATACAACAGCTGTTAGCAAGTGCTCAGAGGTTGTATTGGATAGAGAAAGAAAATATCGTTTTATGGCCGGCGAGCAGAAGTTAAAAAGTATGTGGCCACGAAAGTGAGGTAACGCGGTTGAAAAGGGTAGAAGTTAAATAGTTGTATATGAGCAATCGCTCACACTGCTTGGAGAGTGAAGTTGAACAAGCTAGCATCTGCTAGTTTTTCTAATAACCTGATAGGTCCCGCTTTCCAGAGTGTGTAAATGAATTAGTATTGAAAGGGTATTTTGAATGCTTAAATATTGATGGAAAATAACTTTTTTGAGGAGTGGTGAATGGGAAAAAGTGACTATTATATTAATTGGAGTATGAAAAGAATATTAGGAAACTGGTAGGAGAGTAAGTTAGTTTATATGAGTACATAATTAGAAAAAAAGTGTAATTGGGAGAAAAGTATTACTTTATTGAAAGTAGTTTTTAAAATTTTAAGAAAAAATGAGCACAATATTTTTCATTGAAGCGTACTGTGAAATATTATTATTGCAAGTAATGGGAAATAAATATTATTTGAAAGAAACATTTTCCGCGGAAGTTCGTGAACAGGGCCTTTTGAAAGAGGACAGTGGGTAAAGTTTATTTTAAAGGAAAACTGAATGATAATGAGCGGATTAAATTTCAAAAGGGTTAGTTGTGGTTTAGAATTTGAGTATAAAAGATTAAACTATGAAAAATATGAGAATGGATTTGCACCGACATAAAGATTGTAGGGAGAAGGGGAGTGAATGGTGGCTTGGGTCAGTGTAGCAGAAGGTGAAAACAGCATATAAGTGCGTGTAAGCTAGGACTTGTATAATGTAAATATACAAGCAGATTAAATTAAATAAGAAGGCGCCACGGTAGCCGAGCAGACAAGAGGCGAGACCTGTAAAGCTAATTAAAACTTTTTCTGTAAAAGATAAAATTCCCAAATTTTCTTTAAAATAAAGGGCAAACCCTCCTTTATAACTCTAATTTTTCTGTAACAACCCAGATCTAATAGATTTCGAGAAAAAAGTTGCCGAAAATGAGAAAAAACGGCTTTTTAAAACTGTCCGGTAGGACAGTTGTATAAGGGTTGATCATCAAAAACTGCAGGAAAAAGCGTAACGTTGAAAAACACCCAACTTTGATAATTTTTTTCTCTTTTTCTATAAAAGATAAAATTCCCAAATTTTCTTTAAAATAAAGGGCAAATCCTCCGTTATGACTGTAATTTTTTTGCAACAACATAGATATCTCCTTAACAAAAACTTACAGTTTAAAATGTTAAGTATAAGGGTTGATTAAACGCCAAAATGCACACAAATCAGCAGGTAACCAACATTTCATTCATACTTCATTGATATTATTTAAGTAATTTTACTGCATTAACTTTTTATTAAATTTTTTAGAATTTATTAGATGTCACAGACCCTCATGCTGGCCATTTTCGTCTACATATGTAATATAAAATAAATAAAATATGCATATTTTTAGGACAGCTAATTATTCCAGTATTTTACTATTTCGGCAAGACGAATTCAAGACAGTAGCCTACTCTAACTTTGTCTTTTTCTACATTAACATGCATGTACGTATGTAATATGTGATTTATCATAATTATAACAAAAAACTTATAATGAATGAAATAGCCAGCATAAGGGTCTGCGACATCTAATAAATTCTAAAAAATTTAATAAAAAGTTAATGCAGTAAAATTACTTAAATAATATCAATGAAGTATGAATAAAATGTTGGTTACCTGCTGATTTGTGTGCATTTTGGCGTTTAATCAACCCTTATACTTAACATTTTAAACTGTAAGTTTTTGTTAAGGAGATTTTTGTACCTTTTGGATAGATTTATTTATAGTTTTATAGAGGGTTGCAAACAATAACATATTTACACAGCATAAACATTTATGAATATATCCTCCCTCTCCTGGCCCTGCGTATAGTTCACCTTTTGA
The DNA here is from genome assembly GCF_049639745.1 of Rhodnius prolixus. Classification (NCBI taxonomy): domain Eukaryota; kingdom Metazoa; phylum Arthropoda; class Insecta; order Hemiptera; family Reduviidae; genus Rhodnius; species Rhodnius prolixus. The sequence continues at coordinate 11,158,606 of NW_027411594.1, forward strand.
TCCTAAAACATAAGTAACTTCGACGGACCCCTCACCTTTTCTCACCTGGGCTTGGGACCGCCTTGGCGGCCTTAGTCCGTCAGTTAGTTTAGTCAAATATAAAAAATAAAACTACAACGCATATATAATATAATAAAGTAAGAGCAGACCATCGCTTTACTGTTATGCAGGGGAACCCTAACCCTTTCATCCTCCCAAATTTTATCAATTCGAGCTAAGATTTACAGAGTTATCAGTAATAATAATATTGGAGGGTGCCTTACATACATTGGGCGAACTCCCCTCCCAAATATGCACAGCGTCGAGACCTCTAAAATGCAAATCTACATAAAATTTTGAATAATATGACACTTCATTCACGAAAATCGGTTCACGCGTTGATAATTTGAAACGATTGCTATACTTCCCCTTAACAAGTGTAAGAGCAGACCGTCGCTTTATTGTTACAAAGGGGAGCCTTAACCCTAACATCCTACCAAATTTTAACAAAATCAGGCCAAAATTTACAGAGTAATTAGTAATAATAATCTTGAAAGGGGCCTTACATAAAGGGGGCTAACTCCTCTCTCATTCGATGTACAGCGTCGAGACCCCCAAAAGGCACATCTACATAAAATTCCGAATTGAATGACACCTCATTCATGAAAATCGGTTCGCGTTTAGGCGCTACGTAGTTTACAAAAAAAGTAACTACAACAACCACAACCACAACAACAACAACAATTTTTGAAAATGTTGTTTTTCCGCAATTTTCACATTGCTTTACTCGAAAACTAATAAATCTATGTTATTACGAAAAAATTACAGTTATAAAGGAGAATTTGCACTATATTTTAAAGAAAATTTGGGAATTTTATCTTTTATAGAAAAAGAGAAAAAAAATGCCAAAGTTGGGTGTTTTTCAGCGTTACACTTTTTCGTACAGTTTTTGACGATCAACCCTTATACAACTGTCCTACCGGACAGTTTTAATTTTGTTCTCTTATACACTTTGTTATTCTCAATTATAAACTATAGTTATTTTGAGCACAGATCTAAAAAGGTAGAAAATATAAAGAGTTGAAAATTTTTTGGGTCATGAAATTCTGTAAAATTGTGGCCGTTCTATATCTCTCACTGTGAACCACGTATTGATATGGAATTTTGTTCTCTTATACACTTTGTTTTTCTCAATTATAAACTATAGTTATTTTGTGCACAGATCTAAAAAGGTGAAAGATATAAAAAGTTGAAAATTTTTTGGGTCATGAAATTCTGTAATATTATGGCCGTTCTATATCTTCCACTGTGAACCACGTATTGATATGGAATTTTGTTCTCTTGTACACTTTGTCTTACTCAATTCTAATCTATAATTATTTTGTGCACAGATCTATAATTTTAGAAGATATAAAGGATTAAAATTTTTTTGGGTCATGAAATTCTGTAAAATTGTAGCCGTTCAATATCTCCCACTGTGAACCACGTATTGATATGGAATTTTGTTCTCTTATACACTTTGTTTTTCTCAATTATAAACTATAGTTATTTTGTGCACAGATCTAAAAAGGTGTAAGATATAAAGGGTTGAAAATTTTTTGGGTCATGAAATTCTGTAATATTATAGCCGTTCTATATCTTCTACTGTGAACCACGTATTGATATGGAATTTTGTTCTCTTATACACATTGTTTTTCTCAATTATAAAATATAGTTATTTTGTGCACAGATCTAAAAAGGTGGAAGATATAAAGGGTTGAATATTTTTTGGGTCATGAAATTCTGTAATATTGTAGCCGTTCTATATCTTCCACTGCGAACCACGTATTGATATGGAATTTTGTTCTCTTATACACTTTGTTTTTCTCAATTATAAACTATAGTTATTTTGTGCACAGATCTAAAAAGGTGGAAGATATAAAGGGTTGAAAATTTTTTGGGTCATGAAATTCTGTAAAATTGTGGCCGTTCTATATCTCTCACTGTGAACCACGTATTGATATGGAATTTTGTTCTCTTATACACTTTGTTTTTCTCAATTATAAACTATAGTTATTTTGTGCACAGATCTAAAAAGGTGGAAGATATAAAAGGTTGAAAATTTTTTGGGTCATGAAATTCTGTAATATTATAGCCGTTCTATATCTTCCACTGTGAACCACGTATTGATATGGAATTTTGTTCTCTTGTACACTTTGTCTTACTCAATTCTAATCTATAATTATTTTGAGCACAGATCTAAAAAGGTAGAAGATATAAAGAGTTGAAAATTTTTTGGGTCATGAAATTCTGTAAAATTGTGGCCGTTCTATATCTCTCACTGTGAACCACGTATTGATATGGAATTTTGTTCTCTTATACACTTTGTTTTTCTCAATTATAAACTATAGTTATTTTGTGCACAGATCTAAAAAGGTTGAAAATTTTTTGGGTCATGAAATTCTGTAATATTATGGCCGTTCTATATCTTCCACTGTGAACCACGTATTGATATGGAATTTTGTTCTCTTATACACTTTGTTTTTCTCAATTATAAACTATAGTTATTTTGTGCACAGATCTAAAAAGGTGGAAGATATAAAGGGTTGAATATTTTTTGGGTCATGAAATTCTGTAATATTATAGCCGTTCTATATCTTCCACTGCGAACCACGTATTGATATGGAACTTTGTTCTCTTATACACTTTGTTTTTCTCAATTATAAACTATAGTTATTTTGTGCACAGATCTAAAAAGGTGGAAGATATAAAGGGTTGAAAATTTTTTGGGTCATGAAATTCGTTAATATTATGGCCGTTCTATATCTTCCACTGTGAACCACGTATTGATATGGAATTTTGTTCTCTTGTACACTTTGTCTTACTCAATTCTAATCTATAATTATTTTGTGCACAGATCTATAATTTTAGAAGATATAAAGGATTAAAATTTTTTTGGGTCATGAAATTCTGTAAAATTGTGGCCGTTCTATATCTTCCACTGAGAACCACGTATTGATATGGAAGTTTGTTCTCTTGTACACTTTGTCTCTCTCAATTATAATCTATAATTATTTTGTGCACAGATCTATAATTTTGGAAGATATAAAGGGTTGAAAATTTTTTGGGTCATGAAATTCTGTAAAATTGTGGCCGTTCAATATCTCCCACTGTGAACCACGTATTGATATGGAATTTTGTTCTCTTATACACTTTGTTTTTCTCAATTATAAACTATAGTTATTTTGTGCACAGATCTAAAAAGGTGTAAGATATAAAGGGTTGAAAATTTTTTGGGTCATGAAATTCTGTAATATTATAGCCGTTCTATATCTTCTACTGTGAACCACGTATTGATATGGAATTTTGTTCTCTTATACACTTTGTTTTTCTCAATTATAAACTATAGTTATTTTGTGCACAGATCTAAAAAGGTGGAAGATATAAAGGGTTGAATATTTTTTGGGTCATGAAATTCTGTAATATTATAGCCGTTCTATATCTTCCACTGCAAACCACGTATTGATATGGAATTTTGTTCTCTTATACACTTTGTTTTTCTCAATTATAAACTATAGTTATTTTGTGAACAGATCTAAAAAGGTGGAAGATATAAAGGGTTGAAAATTTTTTGTGCTGTGAAATTCTGTAAAATTGTGGCCGTTCTATATCTCCCACTGTGAACCACGTATTGATATGGAATTTTGTTCTCTTATACACTTCGTTTTTCTCAATTATAAACTATAGTTATTTTGTGCACAGATCTAAAAAGGTGGAAGATATAAAGGGTTGAAAATTTTTTGGGTCATGAAATTCTGTAATATTATGGCCGTTCTATATCTTCTACTGTGAACCACGTATTGATATGGAATTTTGTTCTCTTGTACACTTTGTCTTTCCCAATTATAATCTATAATTATTTTGTGCACAGATCTATAATTTTAGAAGATATAAAGGATTGAAAATTTTTTGGGTCATGAAATTCTGTAATATTATAGCCGTTCTATATCTTCCACTGTGAACCACGTATTGATATGGAATTTTGTTGTCTTATACACTTTGTTTTTCTCAATTATAAACTATAGTTATTTTGTGCACGCACAGATCTAAAAAGGTGGAAGATATAAAGGGTTGAAAATTTTTTGGGTCATGAAATTCTGTAATATTATGGCCGTTCAATATCTTCCACTGTGAACCACGTATTGATATGAAATTTTCTTCTCTCATACACTTTGTTTTTCTCAATTATAAACTATAGTTATTTTGTGCACACATCTAAATAAATAGAAGTTATATAGGGTTGAAAATTATTTGGGTCATGAAATTCTGTAAAATTTTGGCCGTTCTATATCTCTCACTGTGAACCACGTATTGATATGGAATTTAGTTCTCTTATACACTTTGTTTTTCTCAATTATAAACTATAGTTATTTTGTGCACAGATCTAAAAAGGTAGAAGATATAAAGGGTAGAAAATTTTTTGGGTCATGAAATTCTGTAAAATTGTTGCTGTTTTATATCTCTCACTGTGAACCACGTATTGATATGGAATTTTTTATTCTTTTTCTCAATTATAAACTTTAGTTATTTTGTGCACAGATCTAAAAAGGTAGAAGATATAAGGGGTTAAAAATTTTTTGGGTCATGAAATTCTGTAAATTGTTGCCGTTCTATATCTCCCACTGTAAACCACGTATTGGTATGGAATTTTGTTCTCTTGTACACATTGTCTTTCTCAATTATAATCTATAATTATTTTGTGCACAGATCTATAATTTTAGAAGATATAAAGGGTTGAAAATTTTTTGGGTCATGAAATTCTGTAAAATTGTGGCCGTTCAATATCTCCCACTGTGAACCACGTATTGATATGGAATTTTGTTCTCTTATACACTTTGTTTTTCTCAATTATAAACTATAGTTATTTTGTGCACAGATCTAAAAAGGTGTAAGATATAAAGGGTTGAAAATGTTTTGGGTCATGAAATTCTGTAATATTATAGCCGTTCTATATCTTCTACTGTGAACCACGTATTGATATGGAATTTTGTTCTCTTCTCCACTTTGTTTTTCTCAATTATAAACTATAGTTATTTTGAGCACAGATCTAAAAAGGTAGAATATATAAGGGGTTAAAAATTTTTTGGGTCATGAAATTCTGTAAATTGTTGCCGTTCTATATCTCCCACTGTAAACCACGTATTGGTATGGAATTTTGTTCTCTTGTACACATTGTCTTTCTCAATTATAATCTATAATTATTTTGTGCACAGATCTATAATTTTAGAAGATATAAAGGGTTGAAAATTTTTTGGGTCATGAAATTCTGTAAAATTGTGGCCGTTCAATATCTCCCACTGTGAACCACGTATTGATATGGAATTTTGTTCTCTTATACACTTTGTTTTTCTCAATTATAAACTATAGTTATTTTGTGCACAGATCTAAAAAGGTGTAAGATATAAAGGGTTGAAAATGTTTTGGGTCATGAAATTCTGTAATATTATAGCCGTTCTATATCTTCTACTGTGAACCACGTATTGATATGGAATTTTGTTCTCTTCTCCACTTTGTTTTTCTCAATTATAAACTATAGTTATTTTGAGCACAGATCTAAAAAGGTAGAAGATATAAAGAGTTGAAAATTTTTTGGGTCATGAAATTCTGTAAAATTGTGGCCGTTCTATATCTCTCACTGTGAACCACGTATTGATATAGAATTTTGTTCTCTTATACACTTTGTTTTTCTCAATTATAACCTATAGTTATTTTGTGCACAGATCTAAAAAGGTTGAAAATTTTTTGGGTCATGAAATTCTGTAATATTATGGCCGTTCTATATCTTCCACTGTGAACCACGTATTGATATGGAATTTTGTTCTCTTATACACTTTGTTTTTCTCAATTAAAAACTATAGTAATTTTGTGAACAGATCTAAAAAGGTGGAAGATATAAAGGGTTGAAAATTTTTTGTGCTGTGAAATTCTGTAAAATTGTGGCCGTTCTATATCTCCCACTGTGAACCACGTATTGATATGGAATTTTGTTCTCTTATACACTTTGTTTTTCTCAATTATAAACTATAGTTATTTTGTGCACAGATCTAAAAAGGTGGAAGATATAAAGGGTTGAAAATTTTTTGGGTCATGAAATTCTGTAATATTATGGCCGTTCTATATCTTCTACTGTGAACCACGTATTGATATGGAATTTTGTTCTCTTGTACACTTTGTCTTTCTCAATTATAAACTATAGTTATTTTGTGCACAGATCTAAAAAGGTGGAAGATATAAAGGGTTGAAAATTTTTTGGGTCATGAAATTCTGTAATATTATGGCCGTTCTATATCTTCCACTGTGAACCACGTATTGATATGAAATTTTCTTCTCTCATACACTTTGTTTTTCTCAATTATGAACTATAGTTATTTTGTGCACACATCTAAATAAATAGAAGTTATATAGGGTTGAAAATTATTTGGGTCATGAAATTCTGTAAAATTTTGGCCGTTCTATATCTCTCACTGTGAACCACGTATTGATATGGAATTTAGTTCTCTTATACACTTTGTTTTTCTCAATTATAAACTATAGTTATTTTGTGCACAGATCTAAAAAGGTAGAAGATATAAAGAGTTGAAAATTTTTTGGGTCATGAAATTCGTTAATATTATGGCCGTTCTATATCTTCCACTGTGAACCACGTATTGATATGGAATTTTGTTCTCTTGTACACTTTGTCATTCTCAATTATAATCTATAGTTATTTTCTGCACAGATCTATAATTTTAGAAGATAATTTTTTGGGTCATGAAATTCTGTAAAATTGTTGCCGTTCTATATCTCCCACTGTGAACCACGTATTGATATAGAATTTTGTTCTCTTATACACTTTGTTTTTCTCAATTATAAACTATAGTTATTTTGTGCACAGATCTAAAAAGGTAAAAGTTATAAAGGGTTGAAAATTATTTGGGTCATGAAATTCTGTAAAATTGTTGCCGTTGTATATCTCCCACTGTGAACCACCTATTGATATGGAATTTTGTTCTCTTATACACTTTGTTTTTCTCAATTATAAACTATAGTTATTTTGTGCACAGATCTAATAAGGTGGAAGATATAAAGGGTGGAAAATCTTTTGGGTCATGAAATTCTATAATATTATGGCCGTTCTATATCTCCCACTGTGAACCACGTATTGGTATCGAATTTTGTTCTCTTGTACACTTTGTTTTTCTCAATTAAAAACTATAGTTATTTTGTGCACAGATCTAAAAAGGTAGAAGATATAAAGAGTTGAAAATTTTTTGGGTCATGAAATTCTGTAAAATTGTGGCCGTTCTATATCTCCCACTGTGAACCACGTATTGATATAGAATTTTGTTCTCTTATACACTTTGTTTTTCTCAATTATAAACAACAGTTATTTTGTGCACAGATCTAAAAAGGTGGAAGATATAAAGGGTTAAAAAATTTTTGGGTCATGAAATTCTGTAAAATTATGGCCGTTCTATATCTTCCACTGTGAACCACGTATTGATATGGAATTTTATTCTCTTGTACAATTTGTCTTTCTCAATTATAATCTATAGTTATTTTGTGCACACATCTAAATAGATAGAAGATATAAAGGGGTGAAAATTATTTGGGTCATGAAATTCTGTAAAATTGTGGCCGTTGTACATCTCTCACTCTGAACCACGTATTGACATGGAATTTTGTTCTCTTATACACTTTGTTTTTATCAATTATAAACTATAGTTATTTTGTGCACAGATCTAAAAAGATGGAAGATATAAAGGGTTGAAAATTTTTTGGGTCATGAAATTCTGTAATATTATGGCCGTTCTATATCTTCCACTGTGAACCAAGTATTACTATGGAATTTTGTTCTCTTTTACAATTTGTCTTTCTCAATTATAATCTATAGTTATTTTGTGCACACATCTAAATAGGTGGAAGATATAAAGGGTGGAAAATCTTTTGGGTCATGAAATTTTATAATATTATGGCCGCTCTATATCTCCCACTGTGAACCACGTATTGGTATCGAATTTTATTCTCGGGTACACTTTGTATTTCTCAATTATAATCTATAGTTATTTTGTACACAGATCTATAATTTTAGAAGATATAAAAAGTTGAATATTTTTTGGGTCATAAAATTCTGTAAAATTGTGGCCGTTCTATATCTCCCACTGTGAACCACGTATTGATATGGAATTTTGTTCTCTTATACACTTTGTTTTTCTTAATTATAAAATATAGTTATTTTGTGCACAGATCTAAAAAGGTGGAAGATATAAAGGGTTGAATATTTTTTGGGTCATGAAATTCTGTAATATTGTAGACGTTCTATATCTTCCACTGCGAACCACGTATTGATATGGAATTTTGTTCTCTTATACACTTTGTTTTTCTCAATTATAAACTATAGTTATTTTGTGCACAGATCTAAAAAGGTGGAAGATATAAAGGGTTGAAAATTTTTTGGGTCATGAAATTCTGTAAAATTGTGGCCGTTCTATATCTCTCACTGTGAACCACGTATTGATATGGAATTTTGTTCTCTTATACACTTTGTTTTTCTCAATTATAAACTATAGTTATTTTGTGCACAGATCTAAAAAGGTGGAAGATATAAAAGGTTAAAAATTTTTTTGTGTCATGAAATTCTGTAATATTATGGCCGTTCTATATCTTCCACTGTGAACCACGTATTGATATGGAATTTTGTTCTCTTGTACACTTTGTCTTACTCAATTCTAATCTATAATTATTTTGAGCACAGATCTAAAAAGGTGGAAGATATAAAGGGTTGAAAATTTTTTGGGTCATGAAGTTCGTTAATATTATGGCCGTTCTATATCTTCCACTGTGAACCACGTATTGATATGGAATTTTGTTCTCTTGTACACTTTGTTTTTCTCAATTATAAACTATAGTTATTTTGTGCACAGATCTTAAAAGGTTGAAAATTTTTTGGGTCATGAAATTCTGTAAAATTGTGGCCTTTCTATATCTCTTACTGTGAACCACGTATTGGTATGGAATTTTGTTCTCTTTTACACTTTGTTTTTCTCAATTATAAACTATAGTTATTTTGTGCACAGATCTAAAAAGGTGGAAGATATAAAGGGTTGAAAATTTTTTGGGTCATGAAGTTCGTTAATATTATGGCCGTTCTATATCTTCCACTGTGAACCACGTATTGATATGGAATTTTGTTCTCTTGTACACTTTGTCTTACTCAATTCTAATCTATAATTATTTTGTGCACAGATCTATAATTTTAGAAGATATAAAGGAATAAAAATTTTTTGGGTCATGAATTTCTGTAAAATTGTGGCCGTTCTATATCTTCCACTGAGAACCACGTATTGATATGGAAGTTTGTTCTCTTGTACACTTTGTCTTTCTCAATTATAATCTATAATTATTTTGTGCACAGATCTATAATTTTGGAAGATATAAAGGATTGAAAATTTTTTGGGTCATGAAATTCTGTAAAATTGTGGCCGTTCAATATCTCCCACTGTGAACCACGTATTGATATGGAATTTTGTTCTCTTATACACTTTGTTTTTCTCAATTATAAACTATAGTTATTTTGTGCACAGATCTAAAAAGGTGTAAGATATAAAGGGTTGAAAATTTTTTGGGTCATGAAATTCTGTAATATTATAGCCGTTCTATATCTTCTACTGTGAACCACGTATTGATATGGAATTTTGTTCTCTTATACACTTTGTTTTTCTCAATTATAAACTATAGTTATTTTGTGCACAGATCTAAAAAGGTGGAAGATATAAAGGGTTGAATATTTTTTGGGTCATGAAATTCTGTAATATTATAGCCGTTCTATATCTTCCACTGCAAACCACGTATTGATATGGAATTTTGTTCTCTTATACACTTTGTTTTTCTCAATTATAAACTATAGTTATTTTGTGAACAGATCTAAAAAGGTGGAAGATATAAAGGGTTGAAAATTTTTTGTGCTGTGAAATTCTGTAAAATTGTGGCCGTTCTATATCTCCCACTGTGAACCACGTATTGATATGGAATTTTGTTCTCTTATACACTTTGTTTTTCTCAATTATAAACTATAGTTATTTTGTGCACAGATCTAAAAAGGTGGAAGATATAAAGGGTTGAAAATTTTTTGGGTCATGAAATTCTGTAATATTATGGCCGTTCTATATCTTCTACTGTGAACCACGTATTGATATGGAATTTTGTTCTCTTGTACACTTTGTCTTTCCCAATTATATCTATAATTATTTTGTGCACAGATTTATAATTTTAGAAGATATAAAGGATTGAAAATTTTTTGGGTCATGAAATTCTGTAATATTATAGCCGTTCTATATCTTCCACTGTGAACCACGTATTGATATGGAATTTTGTTGTCTTATACACTTTGTTTTTCTCAATTATAAACTATAGTTATTTTGTGCACAGATCTAAAAAGGTGGAAGATATAAAGGGTTGAAAATTTTTTGGGTCATGAAATTCTGTAATATTATGGCCGTTCTATATCTTCCACTGTGAACCACGTATTGATATGAAATTTTCTTCTCTCATACACTTTGTTTTTCTCAATTATAAACTATAGTTATTTTGTGCACACATCTAAATAAATAGAAGTTATATAGGGTTGAAAATTATTTGGGTCATGAAATTCTGTAAAATTTTGGCCGTTCTATATCTCTCACTGTGAACCACGTATTGATATGGAATTTAGTTCTCTTATACACTTTGTTTTTTCAATTATAAACTATAGTTATTTTGTGCACAGATCTAAAAAGGTAGAAGATATAAAGGGTAGAAAATTTTTTGGGTCATGAAATTCTGTAATATTATGGCCGTTCTATATCTTCTACTGTGAACCACGTATTGATATGGAATTTTTTATTCTTTTTCTCAATTATAAACTTTAGTTATTTTGTGCACAGATCTAAAAAGGTAGAAGATATAAGGGGTTAAAAATTTTTTGAGTCATGAAATTCTGTAAATTGTTGCCGTTCTATATCTCCCACTGTAAACCACGTATTGGTATGGAATTTTGTTCTCTTGTACACATTGTCTTTCTCAATTATAATCTATAATTATTTTGTGCACAGATCTATAATTTTAGAAGATATAAAGGGTTGAAAATTTTTTGGGTCATGAAATTCTGTAAAATTGTGGCCGTTCAATATCTCCCACTGTGAACCACGTGTTGATATGGAATTTTGTTCTCTTATACACTTTGTTTTTCTCAATTTTAAACTATAGTTATTTTGTGCACAGATCTAAAAAGGTGTAAGATATAAAGGGTTGAAAATTTTTTGGGTCATGAAATTCTGTAATATTATAGCCGTTCTATATCTTCTACTGTGAACCACGTATTGATATGGAATTTTGTTCTCTTCTCCACTTTGTTTTTCTCAATTATAAACTATAGTTATTTTGAGCACAGATCTAAAAAGGTAGAAGATATAAAGAGTTGAAAATTTTTTGGGTCATGATATTCTGTAAAATTGTGGCCGTTCTATATCTCTCACTGTGAACCACGTATTGATATGGAATTTTGTTCTCTTATACACTTTGTTTTTCTCAATTATAAACTATAGTTATTTTGTGCACAGATCTAAAAAGGTTGAAAATTTTTTGGGTCATGAAATTCCGTAAAATTGTGGCCTTTCTATATCTCTTACTGTGAACCACGTATTGGTATGGAATTTTGTTCTCTTTTACACTTTGTTTTTCTCAATTATAAACTATAGTTATTTTGTGCACAGATCTAAAAAGGGGGAAGATATAAAGGGTTGAAAATTTTTTGGGTCATGAAATTCGTTAATATTATGGCCGTTCTATATCTTCTACTGTGAACCACGTATTGATATGGAATTTTGTTCTCTTGTACACTTTGTCTTACTCAATTCTAATCTATAATTATTTTGTGCACAGATCTATAATTTTAGAAGATATAAAGGATTAAAATTTTTTTGGGTCATGAAATTCTGTAAAATTGTGGCCGTTCTATATCTTCCACTGAGAACCACGTATTGATATGGAAGTTTGTTCTCTTGTACACTTTGTCTTTCTCAATTATAATCTATAATTATTTTGTGCACAGATCTATAATTTTGGAAGATATAAAGGGTTGAAAATTTTTTGGGTCATGAAATTCTGTAAAATTGTGGCCGTTCAATATCTCCCACTGTGAACCACGTATTGATATGGAATTTTGTTCTCTTATACACTTTGTTTTTCTCAATTATAAACTATAGTTATTTTGTGCACAGATCTAAAAAGGTGTAAGATATAAAGGGTTGAAAATTTTTTGGGTCATGAAATTCTGTAATATTATAGCCGTTCTATATCTTCTACTGTGAACCACGTATTGATATGGAATTTTGTTCTCTTATACACTTTGTTTTTCTCAATTATAAACTATAGTTATTTTGTGCACAGATCTAAAAAGGTGGAAGATATAAAGGGTTGAATATTTTTTGGGTCATGAAATTCTGTAATATTATAGCCGTTCTATATCTTCCACTGCAAACCACGTATTGATATGGAATTTTGTTCTCTTATACACTTTGTTTTTCTCAATTATAAACTATAGTTATTTTGTGAACAGATCTAAAAAGGTGGAAGATATAAAGGGTTGAAAATTTTTTGTGCTGTGAAATTCTGTAAAATTGTGGCCGTTCTATATCTCCCACTGTGAACCACGTATTGATATGGAATTTTGTTCTCTTATACACTTTGTTTTTCTCAATTATAAACTATAGTTATTTTGTGCACAGATCTAAAAAGGTGGAAGATATAAAGGGTTGAAAATTTTTTGGGTCATGAAATTCTGTAATATTATGGCCGTTCTATATCTTCTACTGTGAACCACGTATTGATATGGAATTTTGTTCTCTTGTACACTTTGTCTTTCCCAATTATAATCTATAATTATTTTGTGCACAGATTTATAATTTTAGAAGATATAAAGGGTTGAAAATTTTTTGGGTCATGAAATTCTGTAAAATTGTTGCTGTTTTATATCTCTCACTGTGAACCACGTATTGATATGGAATTTTTTATTCTTTTTCTCAATTATAAACTTTAGTTATTTTGTGCACAGATCTAAAAAGGTAGAAGATATAAGGGGTTAAAAATTTTTTGAGTCATGAAATTCTGTAATATTATGGCCGTTCTATATCTTCTACTGTGAACCACGTATTGATATGGAATTTTGTTCTCTTGTACACTTTGTCTTTCCCAATTATAATCTATAATTATTTTGTGCACAGATTTATAATTTTAGAAGATATAAAGGGTAGAAAATTTTTTGGGTCATGAAATTCTGTAAAATTGTTGCTGTTTTATATCTCTCACTGTGAACCACGTATTGATATGGAATTTTTTATTCTTTTTCTCAATTATAAACTTTAGTTATTTTGTGCACAGATCTAAAAAGGTAGAAGATATAAGGGGTTAAAAATTTTTTCAGTCATGAAATTCTGTAAATTGTTGCCGTTCTATATCTCCCACTGTAAACCACGTATTGGTATGGAATTTTGTTCTCTTGTACACATTGTCTTTCTCAATTATAATCTATAATTATTTTGTGCACAGATCTATAATTTTAGAAGATATAAAGGGTTGAAAATTTTTTGGGTCATGAAATTCTGTAAAATTGTGGCCGTTCAATATCTCCCACTGTGAACCACGTGTTGATATGGAATTTTGTTCTCTTATACACTTTGTTTTTCTCAATTTTAAACTATAGTTATTTTGTGCACAGATCTAAAAAGGTGTAAGATATAAAGGGTTGAAAATTTTTTGGGTCATGAAATTCTGTAATATTATAGCCGTTCTATATCTTCTACTGTGAACCACGTATTGATATGGAATTTTGTTCTCTTCTCCACTTTGTTTTTCTCAATTATAAACTATAGTTATTTTGAGCACAGATCTAAAAAGGTAGAAGATATAAAGAGTTGAAAATTTTTTGGGTCATGATATTCTGTAAAATTGTGGCCGTTCTATATCTCTCACTGTGAACCACGTATTGATATGGAATTTTGTTCTCTTATACACTTTGTTTTTCTCAATTATAAACTATAGTTATTTTGTGCACAGATCTAAAAAGGTTGAAAATTTTTTGGGTCATGAAATTCCGTAAAATTGTGGCCTTTCTATATCTCTTACTGTGAACCACGTATTGGTATGGAATTTTGTTCTCTTTTACACTTTGTTTTTCTCAATTATAAACTATAGTTATTTTGTGCACAGATCTAAAAAGGGGGAAGATATAAAGGGTTGAAAATTTTTTGGGTCATGAAATTCGTTAATATTATGGCCGTTCTATATCTTCCACTGTGAACCACGTATTGATATGGAATTTTGTTCTCTTGTACACTTTGTCTTACTCAATTCTAATCTATAATTATTTTGTGCACAGATCTATAATTTTAGAAGATATAAAGGATTAAAATTTTTTTGGGTCATGAAATTCTGTAAAATTGTGGCCGTTCTATATCTTCCACTGAGAACCACGTATTGATATGGAAGTTTGTTCTCTTGTACACTTTGTCTTTCTCAATTATAATCTATAATTATTTTGTGCACAGATCTATAATTTTGGAAGATATAAAGGGTTGAAAATTTTTTGGGTCATGAAATTCTGTAAAATTCTGGCCGTTCAATATCTCCCACTGTGAACCACGTATTGATATGGAATTTTGTTCTCTTATACACTTTGTTTTTCTCAATTATAAACTATAGTTATTTTGTGCACAGATCTAAAAAGGTGTAAGATATAAAGGGTTGAAAATTTTTTGGGTCATGAAATTCTGTAATATTATAGCCGTTCTATATCTTCTACTGTGAACCACGTATTGATATGGAATTTTGTTCTCTTATACACTTTGTTTTTCTCAATTATAAACTATAGTTATTTTGTGAACAGATCTAAAAAGGTGGAAGATATAAAGGGTTGAAAATTTTTTGTGCTGTGAAATTCTGTAAAATTGTGGCCGTTCTATATCTCCCACTGTGAACCACGTATTGATATGGAATTTTGTTCTCTTATACACTTTGTTTTTCTCAATTATAAACTATAGTTATTTTGTGCACAGATCTAAAAAGGTGGAAGATATAAAGGGTTGAAAATTTTTTGGGTCATGAAATTCTGTAATATTATGGCCGTTCTATATCTTCTACTGTGAACCACGTATTGATATGGAATTTTGTTCTCTTGTACACTTTGTCTTTCCCAATTATAATCTATAATTATTTTGTGCACAGATCTATAATTTTAGAAGATATAAAGGATTGAAAATTTTTTGGGTCATGAAATTCTGTAATATTATAGCCGTTCTATATCTTCCACTGTGAACCACGTATTGATATGGAATTTTGTTGTCTTATACACTTTGTTTTTCTCAATTATAAACTATAGTTATTTTGTGCACAGATCTAAAAAGGTGGAAGATATAAAGGGTTGAAAATTTTTTGGGTCATGAAATTCTGTAATATTATGGCCGTTCTATATCTTCCACTGTGAACCACGTATTGATATGAAATTTTCTTCGCTCATACACTTTGTTTTTCTCAATTATAAACTATAGTTATTTTGTGCACACATCTAAATAAATAGAAGTTATATAGGGTTGAAAATTATTTGGGTCATGAAATTCTGTAAAATTTTGGCCGTTCTATATCTCTCACTGTGAACCACGTATTGATATGGAATTTAGTTCTCTTATACACTTTGTTTTTCTCAATTATAAACTATAGTTATTTTGTGCACAGATCTAAAAAGGTAGAAGATATAAAGGGTAGAAAATTTTTTGGGTCATGAAATTCTGTAAAATTGTTGCTGTTTTATATCTCTCACTGTGAACCACGTATTGATATGGAATTTTTTATTCTTTTTCTCAATTATAAACTTTAGTTATTTTGTGCACAGATCTAAAAAGGTAGAAGATATAAGGGGTTAAAAATTTTTTGGGTCATGAAATTCTGTAAATTGTTGCCGTTCTATATCTCCCACTGTAAACCACGTATTGGTATGGAATTTTGTTCTCTTGTACACATTGTCTTTCTCAATTATAATCTATAATTATTTTGTGCACAGATCTATAATTTTAGAAGATATAAAGGGTTGAAAATTTTTTGGGTCATGAAATTCTGTAAAATTGTGGCCGTTCAATATCTCCCACTGTGAACCACGTATTGATATGGAATTTTGTTCTCTTATAAACTTTGTTTTTCTCAATTATAAACTATAGTTATTTTGTGCACAGATCTAAAAAGGTGTAAGATATAAAGGGATGAAAATTATTTGGGTCATGAAATTCTGTAATATTATAGCCGTTCTATATCTTCTACTGTGAACCACGTATTGATACGGAATTTTGTTCTCTTATACACTTTGTTTTTCTCAATTATAAACTATAGTTATTTTGTGCACAGATCTAAAAAGGTTGAAAATTTTTTGGGTCATGAAATTCTGTAATATTATGGCCGTTCTATATCTTCCACTGTGAACCACGTATTGATATGGAATTTTGTTCTCTTATACACTTTGTTTTTCTCAATTATAAACTATAGTTATTTTGTGCACAGATCTAAAAAGGTGGAAGATATAAAGGGTTGAATATTTTTTGTGTCATGAAATTCTGTAATATTATAGCCGTTCTATATCTTCCACTGCGAACCACGTATTGATATGGAACTTTGTTCTCTTATACACTTTGTTTTTCTCAATTATAAACTATAGTTATTTTGTGCACAGATCTAAAAAGGTGGAAGATATAAAGGGTTGAAAATTTTTTGGGTCATGAAATTCTGTAAAATTGTGGCCTTTCTATATCTCTTACTGTGAACCACGTATTGGTATGGAATTTTGTTCTCTTTTACACTTTGTTTTTCTCAATTATAAACTATAGTTATTTTGTGCACAGATCTAAAAAGGTGGAAGATATAAAGGGTTGAAAATTTTTTGGGTCATGAAATTCGTTAATATTATGGCCGTTCTATATCTTCCACTGTGAACCACGTATTGATATGGAATTTTGTTCTCTTGTACACTTTGTCTTACTCAATTCTAATCTATAATTATTTTGTGCACAGATCTATAATTTTAGAAGATATAAAGGATTAAAATTTTTTTGTGTCATGAAATTCTGTAAAATTGTGGCCGTTCTATATCTTCCACTGAGAACCACGTATTGATATGGAAGTTTGTTCTCTTGTACACTTTGTCTTTCTCAATTATAATCTATAATTATTTTGTGCACAGATCTATAATTTTGGAAGATATAAAGGGTTGAAAATTTTTTGGGTCATGAAATTCTGTAAAATTGTGGCCGTTCAATATCTCCCACTGTGAACCACGTATTGATATGGAATTTTGTTCTCTTATACACTTTGTTTTTCTCAATTATAAACTATAGTTATTTTGTGCACAGATCTAAAAAGGTGTAAGATATAAAGGGTTGAAAATTTTTTGGGTCATGAAATTCTGTAATATTATAGCCGTTCTATATCTTCTACTGTGAACCACGTATTGATATGGAATTTTGTTCTCTTATACACTTTGTTTTTCTCAATTATAAACTATAGTTATTTTGTGCACAGATCTAAAAAGGTGGAAGATATAAAGGGTTGAATATTTTTTGGGTCATGAAATTCTGTAATATTATAGCCGTTCTATATCTTCCACTGCAAACCACGTATTGATATGGAATTTTGTTCTCTTATACACTTTGTTTTTCTCAATTATAAACTATAGTTATTTTGTGAACAGATCTAAAAAGATGGAGGATATAAAGGGTTGAAAATTTTTTGTGCTGTGAAATTCTGTAAAATTGTGGCCGTTCTATATCTCCCACTGTGAACCACGTATTGATATGGAATTTTGTTCTCTTATACACTTTGTTTTTCTCAATTATAAACTATAGTTATTTTGTGCACAGATCTAAAAAGGTGGAAGATATAAAGGGTTGAAAATTTTTTGGGTCATGAAATTCTGTAATATTATGGCCGTTCTATATCTTCTACTGTGAACCACGTATTGATATGGAATTTTGTTCTCTTGTACACTTTGTCTTTCTCAATTATAATCTATAATTATTTTGTGCACAGATCTATAATTTTAGAAGATATAAAGGATTGAAAATTTTTTGGGTCATTAAATTCTGTAATATTATGGCCGTTCTATATCTTCCACTGTGAACCACGTATTGATATGAAATTTTCTTCTCTCATACACTTTGTTTTTCTCAATTATAAACTATAGTTATTTTGTGCACACATCTAAATAAATAGAAGTTATATAGGGTTGAAAATTATTTGGGTCATGAAATTCTGTAAAATTTTGGCCGTTCTATATCTCTCACTGTGAACCACGTATTGATATGGAATTTAGTTCTCTTATACACTTTGTTTTTCTCAATTATAAACTATAGTTATTTTGTGCACAGATCTAAAAAGGTAGAAGATATAAAGGGTAGAAAATTTTTTGGGTCATGAAATTCTGTAAAATTGTTGCTGTTTTATATCTCTCACTGTGAACCACGTATTGATATGGAATTTTGTTCTCTTATACACTTTGTTTTTCTCAATTATAAACTATAGTTATTTTGTGCACAGATCTAAAAAGGTGGAAGATATAAAGGGTTGAAAATTTTTTGGGTCATGAAATTCTGTAATATTATGGCCGTTCTATATCTTCTACTGTGAACCACGTATTGATATGGAATTTTGTTCTCTTGTACACTTTGTTTTTCTCAATTATAAACTATAGTTATTTTGTGCACAGATCTAAAAAGGTGGAAGATATAAAGGGTTGAAAATTTTTTGGGTCATGAAATTCTGTAATATTATAGCCGTTCTATATCTCCCCCTGTGAACCACGTATTGGTATTGAATTTTGTTCTCTTGTAAACTTTGTTTTTCTCAATTATAAACTATAGTTATTTTGTTCACAGATCTAAAAAGGTGGAAGATATAAAGGGTTCAAAATTTTTTTGGTCATGAAATTCTGTAAAATTGTGGCCGTTCTATATTTCCCACTGTGAACCACGTATTGATATGGAATTTTGTTCTCTTATACACTTGATTTTTCTCAATTATAAACTATAGTTATTTTGTACACATATCTAAAAAGGTGGAAGATATAAAGGGTAGAAAATTTTTTGGGTCATCAAATTCTGTAATATTATGGCCGTTCTATATCTTCCACTGTGAAACACGTATTGATATGGAATTTTGTTCTCTTGTACACTTTGTTTTTCTCAATTATAAACTATAGTTATTTTGTGCACAGACCTAAAGAGGTAGAAGATATAAAGGGTAGAAAATTTTTTGGGTCATGAAATTCTGTAAAATTGTGGCCGTTCTATATCTCCCACTGTAAACCACGTATTGGTATGGAATTTTGTTCTCTTTTACACTTTGTTTTTCTCAATTATAAACTATAGTTATTTTGTGCACAGATCTAAAAAGGTGGAAGATATAAAGGGTTGAAAATTTTTTGGGTCATGAAATTCGTTAATATTATGGCCGTTCTATATCTTCCACTGTGAACCAAGTATTACTATGGAATTTTGTTCTCTTTTACAATTTGTCTTTCTCAATTATAATCTATAGTTATTTTGTGCACACATCTAAATAGGTGGAAGATATAAAGGGTGGAAAATCTTTTGGGTCATGAAATTTTATAATATTATGGCCGTTCTATATCTCCCACTGTGAACCACGTATTGGTATCGAATTTTATTCTCTGGTACACTTTGTATTTCTCAATTATAATCTATAGTTTTTTTGTACACAGATCTATAATTTTAGAAGATATAAAAAGTTGAATATTTTTTGGGTCATGAAATTCTGTAAAATTGTGGCCGTTCTATATCTCCCACTGTGAACCACGTATTGATATGGAATTTTGTTCTCTTATACACTTTGTTTTTCTCAATTATAAACTATAGTTATTTTGTGCACAGATCTAAAAAGGTGGAAGATATAAAGGGTTGAAAATTTTTTGGGTCATGAAATTCTGTAATATTATGGCCGTTCTATATCTTCCACTGTGAACCACGTATTGATATGAAATTTTCTTCTCTCATACACTTTGTTTTTCTCAATTATAAACTATAGTTATTTTGTGCACACATCTAAATAAATAGAAGTTATATAGGGTTGAAAATTATTTGGGTCATGAAATTCTGTAAAATTTTGGCCGTTCTATATCTCTCACTGTGAACCACGTATTGATATGGAATTTAGTTCTCTTATACACTTTGTTTTTCTCAATTATAAACTATAGTTATTTTGTGCACAGATCTAAAAAGGTAGAAGATATAAAGGGTAGAAAATTTTTTGGGTCATGAAATTCTGTAAAATTGTTGCTGTTTTATATCTCTCACTGTGAACCACGTATTGATATGGAATTTTTTATTGTTTTTCTCAATTATAAACTTTAGTTATTTTGTGCACAGATCTAAAAAGGTAGAAGATATAAGGGGTTAAAAATTTTTTGGGTCATGAAATTCTGTAAATTGTTGCCGTTCTATATCTCCCACTGTAAACCACGTATTGGTATGGAATTTTGTTCTCCTGTACACTGTTTTTCTCAATTATAAACTATAATTATTTTGTGCACAGATCTAAAAAGGTAGAAGATATAAAGGGTAGAAAATTTTTTGGGTCATCAAATTCTGTAATATTATGGCCGTTCTATATCTTCCACTGTGAACCACGTATTGATATGGAATTTTGTTCTCTTGTACACTTTGTTTTTCTCAATTATAAACTATAGTTATTTTGGGCACAGATCTAATGAGGTAGAAGATATAAAGGGTAGAAAATTTTTTGGGTCATGAAATTCTGTAAAATTGTGGCCGTTCTATATCTCCCACTGTAAACCACGTATTGGTATGGAATTTTGTTCTCTTGTACACTTTGTTTTTCTCAATTATAAACTATAGTTATTTTGTGCACAGATCTAAAAAGGTGGAAGGTATAAAGGGTTGAAAATTTTTTGGGTCATGAAATTCGTTAATATTATGGCCGTTCTATATCTTCCACTGTGAACCACGTATTGATATGGAATTTTGTTCTCTTGTACACTTTGTCATTCTCAATTATAATCTATAGTTATTTTGTGCACAGATCTATAATTTTAGAAGATAATTTTTTGGGTCATGAAATTCTGTAAAATTGTTGCCGTTCTATATCTCCCACTGTGAACCACGTATTGATATAGAATTTTGTTCCCTTATACACTTTGTTTTTCTCAATTATAAACTATAGTTATTTTGTGCACAGATCTAAAAAGGTGGAAGATATAAAGGGTTGAAAATTTTTTGGGTCATGAAATTCTGTAATATTATGACCGTTCTATATCTTCCACTGTGAACCACGTTTTGATATGGAATTTTGTTCTCTTGTACACTTTGTCTTTCTCAATTATAAACTATTGTTATTTTGTGCACACATCTAAATAGGTAGAAGTTATAAAGGGTTGAAAATTATTTGGGTCATGAAATTCTGTAAAATTGTTGCCGTTTTATATCTCTCACTGTGAACCACCTATTGATATGGAATTTTGTTCTCTTATACACTTTGTTTTTCTCAATTATAAACTATAGTTATTTTGTGCACAGATCTAATAAGGTGGAAGATATAAAGGGTGGAAAATCTTTTGGGTCATGAAATTCTATAATATTATGGCCGTTCTATATCTCCCACTGTGAACCACGTATTGGTATCGAATTTTGTTCTCTTGTACACTTTGTTTTTCTCAATTATAAACTATAGTTATTTTTTGCACAGATCTAAAAAGGTAGAAGATATAAAGAGTTGAAAATTTTTTGGGTCATGAAATTCTGTAAAATTGTGGCCGTTCTATATCTCCCACTGTGAACCACGTATTGATATGGAATTTTGTTCTCTTATACACTTTGTTTTTCTCAATTATAAACTATAGTTATTTTGTGGACAGATCTAAAAAGGTGGAAGATATAAAGGGTTGAAAATTTTTTAGGGTCATTAAATTCTGTAATATTATGGCCGTTCTATATCATCCACTGTGAACCACGTATTGATATGGAATTTTGTTCTCTTGTACAATTTGTCTTTCTCAATTATAATCTATAGTTATTTTGTGCACACATCTGAATAGATAGAAGATATAAATGGTTGAAAATTATTTTGGTCATGAAATTCTGTAAAATTGTGGCCGTTGTATATCTCTCAATGTGAACTACGCATTGATATGGAATTTTGTTCTCTTGTACACTTTGTTTTTCTCAATTATAAACTATAGTTATTTTGTGCACAGATCTAAAAAGGTGGAAGATATAAAGGGTTGAAAATTTTTTGGGTCATGAAATTTTGTAATATTATGGCCGTTCTATATCTTCCACTGTGAACCACGTATTGATATGGAATTTTATTCTCTTGTACAATTTGTCTTTCTCAATTATAATCTATAGTTATTTTGTGCACTCATCTAAATAGATAGAAGATATAAAGGGGTGAAAATTATTTTGGTCATGAAATTCTGTAAAATTGTGGCCGTTGTATATCTCACACTGTGAACCACGTATTGACATGGAATTTTGTTCTCTTATACACTTTGTTTTTATCAATTATAAACTATAGTTATTTTGTGCACAGATCTAAAAAGATGGAAGATATAAAGGGTTGAAAATTTTTTGGGTCATGAAATTCTGTAATATTATGGCCGTTCTATGTCTTCCACTGTGAACCAAGTATTGCTATGGTATTTGGTTCTCTTTTACAATTTGTCTTTCTCAATTATAATCTATAGTTATTTTGTGCACACATCTAAATAGGTGGAAGATATAAAGGGTGGAAAATCTTTTGGGTCATGAAATTCTATAATATTATGGCCGTTTTATATCTCCCACTGTGTACCACGTATTGGTATCGAATTTTGTTCTCTGGTACACTTTGTATTTCTCAATTATAATCTATAGTTATTTTGTACACAGATCTATAATTTTAGAAAATATAAAAAGTTGAATATTTTTTGGGTCATGAAATTCTGTAAAATTGTGGCCGTTCTATATCTCCCAATGTGAACCACGTATTGATATGGAATTTTGTTCTCTTATACACTTTGTTTTTCTCAATTATAAACTATAGTTATTTTGTGCACAGATCTAAAAAGGTGAAAGATATAAAGGGTTGAAAATTTTTTGGGTCATGAAATTCTATAATATTATGGCCGTTCTATATCTCCAACTGTGAACCACGTATTGATATGGAATTTTGTTCTCTTATACACTTTGTTTTTCTCAATTATAAACTATAGTTATTTTGTGCACAGATCTAAAAAGGTGGAAGGTATAAAGGGTTGAAAATTTTTTGGGTCATGAAATTCGTTAATATTATGGCCGTTCTATATCTTCCACTGTGAACCACGTATTGATATGGAATTTTGTTCTCTTGTACACTTTGTCATTCTCAATTATAATCTATAGTTATTTTGTGCACAGATCTATAATTTTAGAAGATAATTTTTTGGGTCATGAAATTCTGTAAAATTGTTGCCGTTCTATATCTCCCACTGTGAACCACGTATTGATATAGAATTTTGTTCCCTTATACACTTTGTTTTTCTCAATTATAAACTATAGTTATTTTGTGCACAGATCTAAAAAGGTGGAAGATATAAAGGGTTGAAAATTTTTTGGGTCATGAAATTCTGTAATATTATGACCGTTCTATATCTTCCACTGTGAACCACGTTTTGATATGGAATTTTGTTCTCTTGTACACTTTGTCTTTCTCAATTATAAACTATTGTTATTTTGTGCACACATCTAAATAGGTAGAAGTTATAAAGGGTTGAAAATTATTTGGGTCATGAAATTCTGTAAAATTGTTGCCGTTTTATATCTCTCACTGTGAACCACCTATTGATATGGAATTTTGTTCTCTTATACACTTTGTTTTTCTCAATTATAAACTATAGTTATTTTGTGCACAGATCTAATAAGGTGGAAGATATAAAGGGTGGAAAATCTTTTGGGTCATGAAATTCTATAATATTATGGCCGTTCTATATCTCCCACTGTGAACCACGTATTGGTATCGAATTTTGTTCTCTTGTACACTTTGTTTTTCTCAATTATAAACTATAGTTATTTTTTGCACAGATCTAAAAAGGTAGAAGATATAAAGAGTTGAAAATTTTTTGGGTCATGAAATTCTGTAAAATTGTGGCCGTTCTATATCTCCCACTGTGAACCACGTATTGATATGGAATTTTGTTCTCTTATACACTTTGTTTTTCTCAATTATAAACTATAGTTATTTTGTGGACAGATCTAAAAAGGTGGAAGATATAAAGGGTTGAAAATTTTTTAGGGTCATTAAATTCTGTAATATTATGGCCGTTCTATATCATCCACTGTGAACCACGTATTGATATGGAATTTTGTTCTCTTGTACAATTTGTCTTTCTCAATTATAATCTATAGTTATTTTGTGCACACATCTGAATAGATAGAAGATATAAATGGTTGAAAATTATTTTGGTCATGAAATTCTGTAAAATTGTGGCCGTTGTATATCTCTCAATGTGAACTACGCATTGATATGGAATTTTGTTCTCTTGTACACTTTGTTTTTCTCAATTATAAACTATAGTTATTTTGTGCACAGATCTAAAAAGGTGGAAGATATAAAGGGTTGAAAATTTTTTGGGTCATGAAATTTTGTAATATTATGGCCGTTCTATATCTTCCACTGTGAACCACGTATTGATATGGAATTTTATTCTCTTGTACAATTTGTCTTTCTCAATTATAATCTATAGTTATTTTGTGCACTCATCTAAATAGATAGAAGATATAAAGGGGTGAAAATTATTTTGGTCATGAAATTCTGTAAAATTGTGGCCGTTGTATATCTCACACTGTGAACCACGTATTGACATGGAATTTTGTTCTCTTATACACTTTGTTTTTATCAATTATAAACTATAGTTATTTTGTGCACAGATCTAAAAAGATGGAAGATATAAAGGGTTGAAAATTTTTTGGGTCATGAAATTCTGTAATATTATGGCCGTTCTATATCTTCCACTGTGAACCAAGTATTGCTATGGTATTTGGTTCTCTTTTACAATTTGTCTTTCTCAATTATAATCTATAGTTATTTTGTGCACACATCTAAATAGGTGGAAGATATAAAGGGTGGAAAATCTTTTGGGTCATGAAATTCTATAATATTATGGCCGTTTTATATCTCCCACTGTGTACCACGTATTGGTATCGAATTTTGTTCTCTGGTACACTTTGTATTTCTCAATTATAATCTATAGTTATTTTGTACACAGATCTATAATTTTAGAAAATATAAAAAGTTGAATATTTTTTGGGTCATGAAATTCTGTAAAATTGTGGCCGTTCTATATCTCCCAATGTGAACCACGTATTGATATGGAATTTTGTTCTCTTATACACTTTGTTTTTCTCAATTATAAACTATAGTTATTTTGTGCACAGATCTAAAAAGGTGAAAGATATAAAGGGTTGAAAATTTTTTGGGTCATGAAATTCTATAATATTATGGCCGTTCTATATCTCCAACTGTGAACCACGTATTGATATGGAATTTTGTTCTCTTATACACTTTGTTTTTCTCAATTATAAACTATAGTTATTTTGTGCACAGATCTAAAAAGGTGGAAGATATAAAGGGTTAAAAATTTTTTAGGGTCATTAAATTCTGTAATATTATGGCCGTTCTGTATCTTCCACTGTGAACCACGTATTGATATGGAATTTTGTTCTCTTGTACAATTTGTTTTTCTCAATTATAATCTATAGTTATTTTGTGCACACATCTAAATAGATAGAAGATATAAATCTGTTGAAAATTATTTGGGTGTTGAAATTCTGTAAAATTGTGGCCGTTGTATATCTCTCAATGTGAACCACGTATTGATATGGAATTTTTTTCTCTTGTACACTTTGTCATTCTCAATTATAATCTATAGTTATTTGGTGCACAGATCTATAATTTTAGAAGATAATTTTTTGGGTCATGAAATTCTGTAAAATTGTTGCCGTTCTATATCTCCCACTGTGAACCACGATTGATATAGAATTTTGTTCTCTTATACACTTTGTTTTTCTCAATTATAAACTATAGTTATTTTGTGTACAGATCTAATATGGTGGAAGATATAAAGGGTGGAAAATCTTTTGGGTCATGAAATTCTATAATATTATGGCCGTTCTATATCTCCCACTGTGAACCACGTATTGGTATCGAATTTTGTTCTCTTGTACACTTTGTTTTTCTCAATTATAAACTATAGTTATTTTGTGCACCCGGGTTAGAGTTGGCCACAGTGTCTACCGCTTGTCGTAAGAGGCGACTAAAGGGGCCCCTGTCCGTTGACCTTACCCTGAATTCCTTTGTTCTCCCATTTCCATCATTTCCATGTCCTAATTCCCTATCCCTATACTATCCTATGCTATACTATCCTATTCCTACAACAGCCCCAGACACTCATAATACAGACTGCACTTACACTAAATGTACCCACATAGAACACAAAGGCAAATTCAGTACATAACCTAGGGCTACCTTCCCTAGGATACCTCCCAGGTTCGGGGAGCAAGTCTGGAGGCTCCGAGGGGGCAGCCCCCCCACCAGACTCGGGAGTCGTTGGCTAATCCCCCACACTCCTTAAAAAAAACGGATTACGAAACCTCTAAGATACAATAATAATGCCGGACAGATCAACGGAAATAGACCCAGGAAACGTCAAATGGACATCAAGATAGGATTCTGGAATGTTTTATCACTATACCGACTAGGAGGGCTTCAAGCTCTTCTTGACCAGATAGACAAGTACAATATAGACTTAGCTGCGATCCAAGAAATTCGCTGGACTGGTGAAGGAGTCCTTGAAAAAAGGCATCACACCATCTATTATAGCTGCCATGAAAAGAAGCATATTTTTGGAACGGGTTTTGTCGTGAAGGGAAAATTGAGAGACCGGGTTATTGGATTCCACCCTGTAAACCCTCGCATTTGTAGATTACGCATCAAAGGAAAGTTCTATAATTTCAGCCTGATAAGCTGTCATGCCCCAACTGAAGCTGCTAGCGACGATGAAAAGGATGAGTTCTTTGACAAGTTAGAAAGATCATTTGATAACTGCCCAAAAAGTGATATAAAAATTATTCTTGGCGATTTTAATGCCCAAATTGGGAGAGAGGAATGCCATAAGCCCACCATCGGGATGCATAGTCTCCATGAAGAAAGCAATGATAATGGGCTCAGACTGATCAGTCTTGCAACGTCTCGTGGCCTAGTTGTTGGAAGCACTCTGTTTCCTGGAAAAAGAATTCATAAGGCAACTTGGAAATCACCAGATGGGAGTACGTGCAACCAAATTGATCATATTCTGATAAGCGCACGTCATAGATCTAACTTGATGAGTACAAGAACCTTTAGGGGAGCCAACGTGGATTCGGATCATTATCTCTCCATAGCCAACATAAGAGCAAGGATATCTCGAGCTAAAAGAACACAAACAAGTAAAGTAACTCGATTTAATGTGAGTAGGCTAAAAAGTGAAGATGTATTAACTGCATATCGAAATCAACTAGAGGCTAACCTGGCTGAGAACACGAGAGGGACCGATAATACCGTAGAAAGTACGTGGGACAGCTGCCAGCGAGCGGTAAAAAAAACGGCGGAGGAGTCGCTGGGGTTAGTGGAACGTATGGTTAGGTCACCGTGGTTTGATGATTAATGCAGGATAGCCACTGACTTAAAAAATCAGGCTTACACCAACATGGTAAATAAAAAATACACTAGAAGAGCTACAGAGGAGTACAGGCTGAGAAGAAAGGAGGAGAAAAAAATTCTTAGAAATAAAAAGAGGTTATGGGCAAATAAGGAGTTGGAGGAGATAGAGAACCTTAGAAATATAAACGCAAATAGGCTATTCTACCAGAAGGTTAATAAGGGTCGAGCTCCCTTCAAACCTCGAGTAACGGCATGTAAGAAAGAAGATGGAGAGTTGGTGAGTAATAGAGAGGATATCTTAAAAAGATGGGCGCGCTACTTCGATGAGCTGTTGAACAGTCAGAATGGGAGGCAAGAGGAATCGGAGGACCTCTCAGCTGGACCGCAGGAGGACGACATTGAACCCCCTGACCTTGACGATGTGATTAACGCAATCAATAAAATGAAAAACAATAAAGCTCCTGGAATCGATGGTTTACCAGCGGAATTGTTTAAACAAGGAGGGGATAAATTCCACGAGATCATCCACAATCTCATCATGAGTATCTGGACCAGTGAGAAAATGCCCCACCAGTGGGGCAGCGCAATCATATGCCCAGTACATAAGAAAGGCGACCAATTGGAGTGTTCAAACTACAGAGGCATATCTCTCTTATCCTGCGCTTATAAAATCCTCTCCAATATCCTCTTCGATAAGCTGACCCCTTTTGCGAATAAGGAGATTGGACGTTATCAGACAGGTTTCAAAAAAGGAATGTCCACTGTGGATCAGATTTTCTCTCTCCGTATTATCATGGAAAAAGGGCTTGAATACAGAGTCCCAACACACCATCTATTCATTGATTTTAAGAGTGCATATGATAGTGTTCTCCGCCCAAAACTTTACCAAGCTATGGAGGAAATGGGCATACCATCTAAGCTTATCAGAATGATTAGAATGACAATGTCAGCAGCTTCTTGCGTGGTACGAGTGCAATCAGATGTATCCCCTGAGTTTGGAACGAGTAAAGGACTTAGACAAGGAGATGCCCTCGCGTGTCTCCTTTTCAACTTTGCTCTAGAAAAAGTTATAAGAGATTCCCAAATTCAGACCACGGGCACTATTTGCAACAAAACCGTCCAATTGCTGGCCTACGCGGATGACCTGGATATTATAGCACGGTCTCTCCCTGCCATGAAGAATGCCTTCCTTGCCCTGAAAAATGCCGCATCCGCTATGGGCCTAGAGATAAATGAACAAAAAACGAAATATCTATACGTTGGGGGTGGTGGAGGCCCCGGGGGAGAAAGTATCCAGATAGGAGCATCCTCTTTCAAAAGAGTGAATGAGTTCATCTACCTTGGTTCTCAAGTAAATTCCTCTAATGAAATTAATCAAGAAATAAAAAGGAGAATCATGACTGCCATAGATGCTATTTCGGCCTGGTAAAATTTTTTAAAAGCAGCCTAGTATCTAGAAAGTCGAAGTTCATGCTGTACAAAACATTAATCCGCCCAGTTCTCACGTACGCATCCCAAACATGGACCCTTCCAAAAGCAAGTGAGCGCAACCTTCTTGCCTTCGAAAGGAAAATTCTTAGAAGAATCCTTGGACCCGTGAGGGAGCAGGGCAGATGGAGAATAAGAAAGAACCAGGAGGTATATGAGCTGTTTGGGGAAGCGGATGTTGGGCGGATAATAAAACTTAGTAGGCTTAGCTGGGCGGGGCATGTAGCCCGAATGGGAGAGGCAGCCCCCATCCCAAAAATATTGAACGGAGAGATGGGCCACAGCAGGAAAGTTGGTAGACCCAAATTAAGATGGCAAGATGGAGTAGCCAACGATGCAAGAAGCCTACTGGGGGTTTCTAATTGGAGAGCGGCAGCACAAAACCGTCACGACTTTCATAAATTAATAGAGGAGGCCAGGACCCACTAAGGGTTGTTGAGCCAGGGAGATAGATAGATAGATAGATAGTTATTTTGTGCACAGATCTAAAAAGGTAGAAGATATAAAGAGTTGAAAATTTTTTGGGTCATGAAATTCTGTAAAATTGTGGCCGTTCTATATCTCCCACTGTGAACCACGTATTGATATGGAATTTTGTTCTCTTATACACTTTGTTTTTCGCAATTATAAACTATAGTTATTTTGTGCACAGATCTAATAAGGTGGAAGATATAAAGGGTTGAAAATTTTTTGGGTCATGAAATTCTATAATATTATGGCCGTTCTATATCTTCCACTGTGAACCACGTATTGATATGGAATTTTGTTCTCTTGTACACATTGTTTTTCTCAATTATAAACTATAGTTATTTTGTGCACAGATCTAAAAAGGTAAAAGATATAAATGGTTGAAAAATTTTTGGGTCATGAAATTCTGTAATATTATGGCCGTTCTATATCTTCCACTGTGTACCACGTATTGATATGGAATTTTGTTCTCTTGTACACTTGGTCTTTCTCAATTATAAACTATTGTTATTTGGTGTACACATCTAAATAGGTAGAAGTTATAAAGGGTTGAAAATTATTTGGGTCATGAAATTCTGTAAAATTGTGGCTGTTGTATATCTCTCACTGTGACCCACGTATTGATATGGAATTTTGTTCTCATGTACACTTTGTTTTTCTCAATTATAATCTATAGTTATTTTGTGCACAGATCTTTAATTTTAGAAGATATAAAGGGTTGAAAATTTTTCGGGTCATGAAATTCTGTAAAATTATGGCCGTTCTATATCTCCCACTGTGAACCACATATTGGTATGGAATTTTGTTCTCTTGAACACTTTGTTTTTCTCAATTATAAACTCGTTCTGTATCTCCCACCGAGAATCACGTATTCGTATGAAATTTTGTTCTCTTGTACACTTTGTTTTACTCAATTATAATCTATAGTTATTTTGTACACAGATCTATAATTTTAGAAGATATAAAGGGTTGAAAATTATTTGGGTCATGAAATTCTGTAAAATTATGGCCGTTCTATATTTCCCACTGTGATCCACGAATTGGTATGGAATTTTGTTCTCTAGTACACTTTGTTTTTCTCAAATATAAACTATAGTTATTTTGTGCACAGATTTAAGAAGGTAGAAGATATAAAGGGTTGATAATTTTTTGGGCCATGAAATTCTGTAAAATTATGGCCGTTCTGTATCTCCCACCGTGAACCACGTATTCGTATGAAATTTTGTTCTCTTGTACACTTTGTTTTACTCAATTATAATCTATAGTTATTTTGTGCACAGATCTATAATTTTAGAAGATATAAAGGGTTGAAAATTATTTGGGTCATGAAATTCTGTAAAATTGTGGCTGTTGTATATCTTCCACTGTGAACCACGTATTGATATGGAATTTTGTTTTCTTATACACTTTGTTTTTCTCAATTATAAATTATAGTTATTTTGTGCACAGATCTAATAAGGTAGAAGATATATAGGGTTGAAAATTTTTCGGGTCATGAAATTCTGTAAAATTATGGCCGTTCTATATCTCCCACTGTGAACCACATATTGGTATGGAATTTTGTTCTCTTGAACACTTTGTTTTTCTCAATTATAAACTCGTTCTGTATCTCCCACCGAGAATCACGTATTCGTATGAAATTTTGTTCTCTTGTACACTTTGTTTTACTCAATTATAATCTATAGTTATTTTGTACACAGATCTATAATTTTAGAAGATATAAAGGGTTGAAAATTATTTGGGTCATGAAATTCTGTAAAATTATGGCCGTTCTATATTTCCCACTGTGAACCACGAATTGGTATGGAATTTTGTTCTCTAGTACACTTTGTTTTTCTCAAATATAAACTATAGTTATTTTGTGCACAGATTTAAGAAGGTAGAAGATATAAAGGGTTGATAATTTTTTGGGCCATGAAATTCTGTAAAATTATGGCCGTTCTGTATCTCCCACCGTGAACCACGTATTGATATGAAATTTTGTTCTCTTGTACACTTTGTTTTTCTCAATTATAATCTATAGTTATTTTGTGCACAGATCTTTAATTTTAGAAGATATAAAGGGTTGATAATTTTTCGGGTCATGAAATTCTGTAAAATTATGGCCGTTCTATATCTCCCACTGTGAACCACATATTGGTATGGAATTTTGTTCTCTTGAACACTTTGTTTTTCTCAATTATAAACTCGTTCTGTATCTCCCACCGAGAATCACGTATTCGTATGAAATTTTGTTCTCTTGTACACTTTGTTTTACTCAATTATAATCTATAGTTATTTTGTACACAGATCTATAATTTTAGAAGATATAAAGGGTTGAAAATTATTTGGGTCATGAAATTCTGTAAAATTATGGCCGTTCTATATTTCCCACTGTGAACCACGAATTGGTATGGAATTTTGTTCTCTAGTACACTTTGTTTTTCTCAAATATAAACTATAGTTATTTTGTGCACAGATTTAAGAAGGTAGAAGATATAAAGGGTTGATAATTTTTTGGGCCATGAAATTCTGTAAAATTATGGCCGTTCTGTATCTCCCACCGTGAACCACGTATTCGTATGAAATTTTGTTCTCTTGTACACTTTGTTTTACTCAATTATAATCATAGTTATTTTGTGCACAGATCTATAATTTTAGAAGATATAAAGGGTTGAAAATTATTTGGGTCATGAAATTCTGTAAAATTGTGGCTGTTGTATATCTTCCACTGTGAACCACGTATTGATATGGAATTTTGTTTTCTTATACACTTTGTTTTTCTCAATTATAAATTATAGTTATTTTGTGCACAGATCTAATAAGGTAGAAGATATATAGGGTTGAAAATTTTTTGGGTCATGAAATTCTATAATATTATGGCCGTTCTATATCTTCCACTGTGAACCACGTATTGATATGGAATTTTGTTCTCTTGTACACATTGTTTTTCTCAATTATAAACTATAGTTATTTTGTGCACTGATCTAAAAAGGTAAAAGATATAAATGGTTGACAATTTTTCGGGTCATGAAATTCTGTAAAATTATGGCCGTTCTATATCTCCCACTGTGAACCACATATTGGTATGGAATTTTGTTCTCTTGAACACTTTGTTTTTCTCAATTATAAACTCGTTCTGTATCTCCCACCGAGAATCACGTATTCGTATGAAATTTTGTTCTCTTGTACACTTTGTTTTACTCAATTATAATCTATAGTTATTTTGTACACAGATCTATAATTTTAGAAGATATAAAGGGTTGAAAATTATTTGGGTCATGAAATTCTGTAAAATTATGGCCGTTCTATATTTCCCACTGTGAACCACGAATTGGTATGGAATTTTGTTCTCTAGTACACTTTGTTTTTCTCAAATATAAACTATAGTTATTTTGTGCACAGATTTAAGAAGGTAGAAGATATAAAGGGTTGATAATTTTTTGGGCCATGAAATTCTGTAAAATTATGGCCGTTTCCCCGTAGGGGGAAGTGGACTAGCCACTTCTTCAGGGAGCTTGGCGTCCCTGCGGGTATCTCAGTCTAACAATACTTCAACACTCACACTGACACCCCTTAACACTCACACACTACACTTAGGACCTGCAGAGGTAGTTGC
Source organism: Rhodnius prolixus (assembly GCF_049639745.1). NCBI lineage: Eukaryota > Metazoa > Arthropoda > Insecta > Hemiptera > Reduviidae > Rhodnius > Rhodnius prolixus. The sequence continues at coordinate 11,191,919 of NW_027411594.1, forward strand.
TGTGTGCAGCTACTTGGGTTTAGCGAACCTACAGGTAAACCCGAGCTCCCCACCACACACACTCACTCACACCTTAACATTCACACTATACAGACGACTACACACACTGCACGAACAAGGACACGCACTCGTCGAGAGTCAGAGTATAAATATCTCTCCCTCGCGTGCCGTGGCGAGGCTTTGGGGCTAGGGTGGAAAAGAGGATCCTGGGCATTGAGGGAGACGTTGACCTGCGGGCTTCTTATCCCAACACATGTCTTTGGCCTCGGCTTCACCCGAGAGCTCCACCTGGAGGATACCCCTACTTCAGGAAATCGGCTAGGGAACCCTGTCTCAGACAGGTTCCTAGGGGTAGGAAGGGGGTCACGGGGGCACGGGTCGGTACCTGGTACCGGAACGTTGTCTTCCGTGGCACCGGTCTATGTCGGGGTGTGATGGTCTATCCGGAAAGTAACCGGATCCATCTGAGCGTCCGTGGAGGCGGGACCACGTGCCCCGATGAATCCCATTTGATTAGCATGGATAATCAAATCAACCCATTAGGGCCTAGCCCACCTATTCTCCCTACCCAAATCCCCAATCCCTTACCTCTTCCAAATAATCTTCTCCCTATACCTCTCTCAGCTCCAAACCAGCCACTTCCTAATCATACCTTCCCCATCTCCCATCCTCATAATCTCCCAATAACGACCGGTACAACAAGGCAACGACAAGGCGAGGACATGGACATTTCGACAGGAAAAACGGAATCGGGTTTGCAGTTTACCTTGCAACCATTCGGCCCTTCTTCCCCGCCAAGGAAGAAAGCCAAGGGCGGCAACAAGAGTCAGGTAAGTAATAAATTTATAGATTTTGAAGAGGACAACTGGGGAAGATTCTTTGTAGTTAAAAAGAAGGAGGGTACATTCTTAAACGAGTGTTCCTTTAAATTGCATAAATTTATTAAGAGCATAGTTGGCAAGACCAAAAGTGTTAAAAAACTCAACGATGGTTCTATTTGTATAGAAGCGGAGAACCGTATGCAAGCAGCAGCAATCTTAAATTTGCAAAAATACATGGATGCTGAACTTGAGGCTGGTCCCTATAAGCGACTAAATAGTTCGCAGGGGGTAATTACTTGTAGGGATTTCTTAAATAGCACGGTTGAAGATATAAAAGAGGGTTTGGCAGATCAAGGAGTAGTAGAGGTGAGGAGGATTAAGAGAAGGCAAGATGGGTCCTTAGTGGACACCGCTTCTCTTGTACTCACCTTCAATCGACCGAAACCGCCACAGGCAATAGATGCAGCGTTTTATAAACTAAAGGTGCGCCCGTACATACCATCTCCAATGAGATGTTATAAGTGTCAAAGATTCGGGCACACCTCAACGCGTTGCAAGGCTCTAGAAGCGGTGTGCACATGTGGAAAGCCAACGCATGATGGTGAATGCACACCTCCAATAACCTGTGTAAACTGTGGCGGGGAGCACTCTGCCAGATCCTCTGGGTGTCCTACATTAGTAAAAGAAAAGGAAATTCAAAAAGTTAAGACATTGCAGCAGTTGCCCTACCATGAGGCTAGGGCAATAGTAGAAAGTGCTGCGTACGCTTCGAGTGCAATAACTTTTGCAGAAAAATTGAGGGCACCCATACCAGTGGCACACTTAACAAGCTCCGCCCAAATTCAAGGGCACTTAATAAAAGGCCCCTCCCCTGCCTTAAAGGGGACAATTGTAAAAGTGGGTGAAATCCCACCATTAACCACCTCCCCTATTTTAAGGGGAGTAGTTCCGAAGGTGGGCTCGACCCCACCATCAAAACTAAGCTCCCCTCACAGGGAGCCAGTAGCCTCAAGGCTACAATCAACTGCTCCCACTACTAGTGGGAGCGACATAAAGGTGGGGTTAAACCCGCCTAAAAATGCAACCGCCTCTAAAGGGGAGTGGAAGGTGGTCAGTCCACCTAAACGCTCCCTGAGGCGGAAAGTAAAGCCGGTTCTGTCTCCCCCCTACCCTACTAGGACTAGGGGGAAAAAATCTCTAACGGAAGGACAAACGTCCTCAAAATCCAGTGTTCGTTCCCCCAGGAAGCAGTGGCTTCTTTTGGGGACGGACATTGAAGCCTCAGAATCGGAGGGTGGAAATACATCCGACAACCCTCCTAGACGTAGGAAAAAGGGTTGGCCTAAAGGCAAACCCAAGGATAAGTGTGCCACTGAGTAAATGCATTGTAATGTTAAACTATATCACAGCATCCATGTATTTTAGCTGCTATTTCCATACTTTGAATTTATTTTATAACATAATGAATAGTAGGTTACATTTATTAGATATTTTAAATGCAATAGATATTAAAAAGATCCTGCCAGGTTTTATGATTGGGAAAAATCAAGATGTTTGAGTCCATTATACAATGGAACATGCGGGGCTATACTAGTAATAAAGAAGGACTACGCCGAATGGTGGCGGAATATCGTCCTTTTGGGTTGTGCCTCCAGGAAACGAAGATACGCCCAGGTCATATCATTCACATACCTGGGTACAAAATATACAGTCACGAGGTACAACCTGCCCCAGGTGGGAGGGCGCACGGTGGTGTAGTCGTCTGTGTACGGGATAATATCCCTAGCAGGCGGCTCAACCTACAAACTAATATACAAGCTGTTGCCGTGCGTCTAACTACACCACTACAGATCACGTTAGCTAGCGTATATCTGCCAGACATCTATTGGCGTAGAAGTGATTTGGAGAATCTGCTCTCGCAGCTCCCTGCCCCGGTGTTGTTGATGGGAGATTTCAACTGTCACAACACCTGGTGGGGTTCAGCTGGGACTGATGCTCGAGGCAGAGCTCTTGAGGAGATTATAGATAATAGCAACCTGATGCTCCTCAATAGTGGTGAAGCAACACATTTCAATGCACACTCGGGAGGCTTTAGTGCGATTGACCTGAGTGTTGCAACTCCCACCATAGCAGTACGTCTAGAATGGACCACACTAGACCATTTATATAATAGTGACCACTTCCCAATCCTAGTATCGAGCTCCATCTCCAGATCCGACTTTCTAATTCCACGGAGATACGACATCAACAAGGCGAATTGGCCTGCTTATGCCGCCAGAGTGGCTATACCACCTCCTACAGGAAATACCACTCTGGATAGCGAGCTGTTTGTCAAGGCCCTGGAGGAGGCATCTGGTGGTTCTATTCCGAGAGTTGGCGGGAGAGTCCCACGAACCCCCGTCCCATGGTGGACCCCAGAATGTAAAAGCGCCATAGCAGCTACAAAGCAGGCCTTGAATAGATTCAAGAGGTATCCGACGGATGAAAATCTAATAAACTTTAAAAGACTGAGAGCCAGAGAGAGGCGTATAATTAATGAATCAAAAAGGGCAAGTCTCACCTCCTACGTGTCGAAGATTTCCACTTCAACGACCTTGAAGGAGGTGTGGAGCAAAATAAAGACTCTCTCTGGCGGACGCAAAACCCCGTCGATACCAATATTAAAAATCAATGATGTCGTCGTTACCGAGCCGCGAGAGGTAGCTGAGTCCTTGGCTGGTTACTTTGCACAAGTTTCCAGTTCACAAAATTACTCGGCAGAATTCCTCCGGCGAAAAGGTAACGAGGAGCAGCAGCCACTCGACTTTGAAACCGCTATCAATGAAACTTATAATGAACCGCTAACCATACATGAATTAGAAAATACCTTACAGAAATGTAGAGATTCTGCCCCAGGTGTGGACGGAATCCCATATGCTATGATTCGAAATTTGAATGCAATTGCGAAAGAAGGCCTTCTCCAGTTATATAATACCATATGGGAGACCGGCCAATATCCTGATGGTTGGCGGGAAGCAATTGTCATACCGATCCCTAAAGAAGGAAAAGACCCTAGCGATCCCTCCAGTTACAGACCCATTTCGTTGACCACTTGCTTGAGTAAAGTCCTCGAATCTATAATCAATTATAGATTAGCCTATGTATTAGAAACTAGAGGACTTTATAGCCAGCATCAAGCGGGATTTCGCAGACATCGTTCCACGTTGGATCAAGTGAGCCACCTAGAGGTCTATGTGCAAAACGCATTTATGCGTAGAGAGCACGTGCTGGCCGTGTTTTTTGACCTCGAGAAGGCTTATGATACAACGTGGAGGTATGCGATTCTGCGGAAGTGTCACGAATGGGGTCTAAGAGGGAAATTACCAAAATTCCTTCGCGGATTTTTGGAGTCACGAAGGTTTCGAGTGCGTCTGGGGTCAGTACTCTCAGACCAGTACCATCTGGAAAATGGAATACCACAGGGATCGGTTCTAAGTGTCACACTCTTCACGATAGCGGTCAACTGTTTAGCCGAAGTTGTAGGAGATCCCCTAAAAGTATCATTGTATGTTGATGACCTTGCCATTTATTTAGCAGGCCAGGACTTACACGAGGTTAATGTACTCCTACAACAGGCGATAGTCAGAGTGGCTGATGAGGCCAAAAGGAACGGGTTTAAGTTCTCTAGAACCAAAACGGTGTGCCTACACTTTTGTCGCTTAAGACATGAACATAATGCTCCAACGTTATACTTGGAAGGCACACCCATTCAGTACAAACCCAACGTTCGTTTCCTGGGCCTCATTTTCGATACTAAGTTATCCTGGCAGGATCACATTGACTACGCTAGCAAAAAATCAAGGAGAACCCTCGACATAATAAAATTTTTAGGAAGCTATAAGTGGGGGATGGAGCGGGAAATTTTAAAACGTATTTTCATTACGCTCACCCGTTCAAAACTAGAATATGGAGCCCCGGTTTATAGCTCTGCGCGCAAGTCACGCCTGAAACTACTAGATAGAATTTATAATGAAGGAATTAGATTATTTACAGGCGCCTTCCGAACCAGTCCACTGCAAAGCCTCTACGTAGAGTCAGGGATGTTGCCACCCCAGCTCAGGAGAGAACAACTCACCCTGGCCTACGCAGCCGGAATATGGGGGAAACGGACTCATACCTTGTACCCCGCCATATTTGAGAGCCCACATGAAATGGAATTTCGACACCAACGCACGCGGACGAGGCCCCTCGGGGTCCGGACAAAGGAAATTTTAGCAGCGGAGGGCATCGAGTTAGGAGAGGTTATGAATTGGGGTTTTGCTCCTGACCCTCCCTGGCTATCGCTCTCTGCAAATGTCCGCATGGACCTGGCAATCCACAAAAAAGAAGAAACTCCCCCCGTTGTCTATAGACAAAAGTTATTAGAAATTATGAATTTTTACTTTGACTCCCGACCTGTCTTTACGGACGGGTCGAAGATGGGCAACGGTGTGGGTAGCGCTGTGTACACAGAGGGAGTTACCCTTAGTTGGACACTCCCTCATTATGCATCGGTGTACACGGCCGAGTTGTATGCTATATGCCAGGCCCTAAAGCTAATAATGGACAAAAATCACAATAAAGCGTTGGTATTAACTGACTCACTAAGTGCAGTCATGGCTCTCCGGGATAAGTTCTCGACGGACCCGTTGGTCTCCAAAATATTTTATTATTTATCTGAATTACGTTCACGTGGTCAAAGGGTGACGTTCGCTTGGGTCCCGGGCCACATTGGTGTGTCCGGTAATGAACGAGCGGACGAGGCGGCCAAACGCGCCGCCTCTACAACTACTGATGAAGTCATCCCTGTGCGTCCCACTGACCTAAAAGTATATATGAAACTTATAATGAGAAGTAAATGGCAAGGGCAGTGGGACCGCACAAACGAAAAACTGAAAGAAATCAAACCACGTGTTCTGAATGCTACAGTCGAGAACTACCCGCGGCACGAATCTGTGATTTTGACAAGGCTAAGGATTGGACATACACGTGTGACACATGGGTACCTCCTAATCGCCGAAAGAAGGCCGAGGTGCCCCCGATGCCGAGAAAGGCTGACAGTGTCGCACGTACTGGAAGGGTGTCAGGCACTGCGTAGCCAAAGAGAAAGAGCAGGCCTGCCACATGACAAGCGCGCGATTCTTGAAGAGGGTTCTCCTTACATAAGGAGGCTATTTACATATTTAAAACATATTAATTTATATTGTAAAATCTAGGTTAAGAATTAGGTTAGTTTATAGTTTAGTTCTCTTAAAGGGGAAAGGAATATCGAGTACTTTCCCCTTGTGTGAAATGTGGTGTGAGTGTATTTATTAGCGTGAATGTATTTATTAGCGTGAATGTATTTATTAGCGTGAATGTATTTATTAGCGTGAATGTATTTATTAGCGTGAATGTATTTATTGGCGTGAATGTATTTATTGGCATGAATGTATTTATTAGCTTGAATGTATTTATTAGCAAGAAAGTTGTATGAATGTTTAGGATAGATCACAGTCCGGGGTTGAAAGAAATTTTATAAAAGTATTTCAACCCCTCTAGGTTAATTTTTAGACTAAGTTTATTTTAGAATGTGCAGGAAAATTTGTTAAAAGTACTGCACATTACCATAGTTCTAAGGAAAATAGCCTCCTTATGGTAGAGTAGGTTTAGTAATTAGTTATATTAATAATAACACTTTTGGTCTTACTTTGTTATCTTAAGTTGATGTAGATACGGGAAGGCACAAATATATTCCACTCTCCCCCTCGTCGACTGGATCGATGGATAAGAGGGGATGAGTGGGATATATTCTCCAACATACCTGGGCTCCACCCTACCTTGCTATGCAAGGTGCAGTATGTGGAAGCCCACAGCAAACGCGTGCCGACCCAGCTCGAGTGGATAAAGGAAGAGAAAAGCTTACAACGATTAGGGGCGCTAATGACCTCAGCAGTCGATGCGCCCAAAAAAAAAAAAAAAAAAAAAAAAAAAAAAAAAAAAAAAAAAAAAAAAAAAAAAAAAAAAAAAAAAAAATTATGGCCGTTCTGTATCACCCACCGTGAACCACGTATTGATATGAAATTTTGTTCTCTTGTACACTTTGTTTTACTCAATTATAATCTATAGTTATTTTGTGCACAGATCTATAATTTTAGAAGATATAAAGGGTTGAAAATTATTTGGGTCATGAAATTCTGTAAAATTGTGGCTGTTGTATATCTTCCACTGTGAACCACGTATTGATATGGAATTTTGTTTTCTTATACACTTTGTTTTTCTCAATTATAAATTATAGTTATTTTGTGCACAGATCTAATAAGGTAGAAGATATAAATGGTTGAAAATTTTTTGGGACATGAAATTCTGTAAAATTATGTCCGTTCTGTATCTCCCACCGAGAACCACGTATTCGTATGAAATTTTGTTCTCTTGTACACTTTGTTTTTCTCAATTATAATCTATAGTTATTTTGTGCACAGATCTATAATTTTAGAAGATATAAAGGGTTGAAAATTTTTTGGGTCATGAAATTCTGTAAAATTCTTGCCGTTCTATATCTCTTACTGTGAACCACGTATTGATATGGAATTTTGTTCACTTGTACACTTTGTTTTTCTCAATTATAAACTATAGTTATTTTGTGCACAGATCTAAAAAGGTAGAAGATATAAAGGGTTAAAAAAATTTTGGGTCATGAAATTCTGTAAATTGTTGCCGTTCTATATCTCCCAAAGTGAATCACGTATTGGTGTGGAATTTTTTTCTCTTGTACACTTTGTTTTTCTCAATTATAAACTATTGTTATTTTGTGCACAGATCTAAAATGGTAGATGATATAAAGGGTTGAAATGTTTTTGGTTCATAAAATTCTGTAAAATTGTTGCCGTTCTATATCTCTCACTGTGAACCACGTATTGATATGGAATTTGGTTCTCTTGTACACTTTGTTTTTCTCAATTATAAACTATAGTTATTTTGTGCACAGATCTAAAAAGGTAGAAGATATAAAGGGTTGAAAATTATTTGGGTCATGAAATTCTGTAAATTGTTGCCGTTCTATATCTCCCAAAGTGAATCACGTATTGGTGTGGAATTTTTTTCTCTTGTACACTTTGTTTTTCTCAATTATAAACTATTGTTATTTTGTGCACAGATCTAAAAAGGTAGATGATATAAAGGGTTGAAAATTTTTTGGTTCATAAAATTCTGTAAAATTGTTGCCGTTCTATATCTCTCACTGTGAACCACGTATTGATATGGAATTTGGTTCTCTTGTACACTTTGTTTTTCTCAATTATAAACTATATTTATTTTGTGCACAGATCTAAAAAGGTAGAAGATATAAAGGGTTGAAAATTTTTTGGGTCATGTAATTTTGTAATATTATGTCCGTTTTATATGTCCTTAACAAAAACTTACAGTTTAAAATGTTAAGTATAAGGGTTGATTAAACGCCAAAAGATACACAAATGAGCAATTATCAATCATTTCATTTATACTTCATTGATATTATTTAAGTAATTTTGCTGCATTAACTTTTCCTTCACATTTTTAGAATTTATTAGATGTCACAGAACCTTATGCTGGCCAGTTCATTCATAGTTTTTTATTATAATTATGATAAAATGAGTGATGAATTATTTTGAGTAGTCACATATACATGCATGGTAAAGTAGAAAAGAACAATGTTAGAGTCGGCCACTTTTTAAATTTCAATCACGGAGGATTTAAAACTATATTTCAGTCTTGAATTCGTCTTACCGAAATATTCGTGAGCACAATGTTGTATATGTGTAATATAAAATAAATAAGATACGCATATTTTTAGGACAGCTAATTGTACCAGTATTTTACTATAAGTAAAATTAGGGAGACTAAATTAAATTACAATTGAGAAATGAATAATTATTGTTGATTAATCTACTTGTTATTAACTGTGTTATTTGTGCTCACGAATATTTCGGTAAGACGAATTTAAGACTGAAATATTGTTTTAAATCCTCCGTGATTGATATTTAAAAAGTGGCCGACTCTAACTTTTTTTTCTACTTTAACATCCATGTATAGAATAATTCATCACTCATTTTATCATAATTATAATAAAAAAATATTATGAATGAACTGGCCAGCTTACTTAAATTATTACTTAAATAATATCAATGAAGTATAAATGAGATGATGGATACTTGCTGATTTGTGTATCTTTTGGCGTTTAATCAACCCTTATACTTAACATTTTAAACTGTAAGTTTTTGTTAAGGAGATTACCTATTATAATCGTTTGACTGCTACATAAAATAACAATTATGTACTTTAATGGAAGAATGAACTTAAACCGACGATTTTTATTTAAAAATAAATAAATAAAATATAATATTAAAACTGTCCGGTAGGACAGTTGTATAAGGGTTGATCATCAAAAACTGCAAGAAAAAGCGTAACGTTGAAAAACTCCCAACTTTGACAATTTTTTTCTCTTTTTCTATAAAAGATAAAATTCCCAAATTTTCTTTAAAATGTAGGGTAAATCCTCCTTTACAACTGTAATTTTTTTGAAACGACATAGATATAATAGATTTCGAGAAAAAAGTTGCTGAATATGAGCAAAAATGGCATTTTCAAAAATGGTTGTTGTTCTTGTTGTTGTTCTTGTTGTTGTTGTTGTTGTTGTTGTTGTTGTTGTTACCTGTTTGTAAACTGCGTAGCGCCTAAACGCGTGAACCGATTTTCATGAATGAGGTGTCATTCGTTTCGGAATTTTATGTAGATGTGCCTTTTGGGGGTCTCGACGCTGTACATCGAATGGGAGACGAGTTAGCCCTTTTTATGTAAGGCCCCCTCCAAACTTTTATTAAATTAACTTTTTATTAAATTTTTTAGAATTTATTAGATGTCACAGACCCTTATGCTGACCAGTTCATTTATAATCTGTGACATCTAATAAAATCTAAAAATGTGAAGGAAAAGTTAATGCAGTAAAATTACTTAAATTTTTATAACTAATTATGTTGTTATTACTCACCTTTTATTATTATCTCCTTAACAAAAACTTACAGTTTAAAAAGTTAAGTATAAGGGTTGATTAAACGCCAAAAGGTACACAAATCAGCATGTACCCAACATTTCATTCAAGCTTAGATGATATAATTTAAGTAATTTTGCTGCATTAACTTTTCCTTCACATTTTTTAGAATTTATTAGATGTCACAGACCCTTATGCTGGCCAGTTCGTTCATAATATTATTTGGTTATAATTATGATAAAATGTATATTATATCTTCGTTTTTAAATAGGTACTTTATTTTAATTCTATTCCAAGTTATTCTTCTGATTTATCTTTAATATGCCCTTTATTCTGAAGTTGTCACATCTTATACATGCATGTTAAAGTAGAAAAAGACAAAGTTAGAGTCGGCTACTGTTTAAATTTGAATCACGGAGGATTTAAAACAATATTTCAGACTTGAATTCGTCTTACCGAAATATTCGTGAGCACAAATAACACACAGTTAATAACAAGTAGATTATTCAACAACAATTATTCATTTCTCCGTTATTTGTGCTCACGAATATTTCGGTAAGACGAATTCAAGACTGAAATATTGTTTTAAATCCTCCGTGATTGATATTTAAAAAGTGGCCGACTCTAACTTTTTTTTCTACTTTAACATCCATGTATGACATCTAATAAATTCTAAAAAATGTGAAGGAAAAGTTAATGCAGCAAAATTACTTAAATTATATCAACTAAGCTTGAATGAAATGTTGGGTACATGCTGATTTGTGTACCTTTTGGCGTTTAATCAACCCTTATACTTAACTTTTTAAACTGTAAGTTTTTGTTAAGGAGATTTTTGTACCTTTTGGATAGATTTTCATTTTTGTCTATTTTGCTAAGTTACATATCTGCTTTACTGTTTTTTTTAAATTTGGAATAAGCAATTCTATCATTATAACCTGATAAGGTGTTAAGTAGGAACCGTAACTACCACTGGAGAGATCTTTTTAAAGAATGATTATAGTTGCGGTCCCCAAACCATCCTCAACAACAATTTTTTTGAGAAAGCCTTTTTACATAAAATAGGAAGGTATTTGTACGTAAAAAGCAAATTTAAACTGCGATTTCAGACCTTCCTTTTAAGAGGAGTAAGAAAAATCAACGGGCGATTACAGTACTTCTCCCTAAAAGGCAAAGAGGCAAAGATTTTGAATCGAACGACAATTCATTCATAATGTAAATAGGTTCGCCCATTGATAATTTTAACGATTGCAGTACTTCCTCTTAGTAGGTGTAAGAGCATGATGGCACTTCACAGCCATGTAGAGGAGCTTTAATCACTTCTTCGTGCTAAATTTTATCAAAATCGGACTAAGCGTTATAGAAATATTGGTAATAATAGTTTTAGAAAGGGTCTTATTTGGGTGGGGCAAACTCCCCTCCTTATGAGGCACGGCGTCGAGACTTTTAAAGTGCAAATCTGTACAAAATTTCGATTCGAATGACACTTCATTCATGAAAATCGGTTCACGTGTCGATAATTTGCAACGATTGCTATACTTCCCCTTAAAAAGTATAAGAGCTGATCGTCGCTTTAATGTTACGTAGGGGAGCCCTAACCCTATCACCCTACCAAATTTTATCAAAATTGGGCCAAGATTTACAGAGTAATTAGCAATAATAATTTTGGAAGGGCCTTACATAAAGGGGGCTAACTCCTCTCCCATTCGATGTACAGCATCGAGACCCCCAAAAGGCACATCTACATAAAATTCCGAATCGAATGACACCTCATTCATGAAAATCGGTTCGCGCGTTTAGGCGCTACGTTGTTTACAAAAAAGGTAACAACAACAACAAGAAGAAGAACAAGAACAAGAACAATTTTTGATTTTTGAAAATTCCGTTTTTGCTCATTTTCAGCATCTTTTTTCTCAAAATCTATCAAATCTAGGTTGTTGCAAAAAAATTACAGCTATAAAGGAGGATTTGCCCTTTATTTTAAAGAAAATTTGGGAATTTTATCTTTTATAGAAAAAGAGAAAAAAATTGTCAAAGTTGGGTGTTTTTTAACGTTACGCTTTTTCGTGCAGTTTTTGATGATCAACCCTTATACAACTGTCCTACCGGACAGTTTTAATACACATAATTTACTTAATAGATGAAAAATCCTTCAAAATATGTACTATAAAATATACTTTAAAAATAGAAACTTTACTCAATTAATAAATCTTAATCTCTTTAACAAAAACTTACAGTTTAAAATGTCAAGTATAAGGGTTGATTAAACGCCAAAAGGTACACAAATCAGCAAGCACCCAACATTTCATTAATTCGTCATTAATATTTAAGTAATTTTACTGCATTAATATTCATTAATATTTTTTAGAATTTATTAGATGTCACAGACCCTTATGCTGGCCATTTTCGTCTACAAAATATTTGTTCAAGTAGCACTGTAGATTGACTGTAATATCTAGTTATTTATAATAATCAAACTATTAATTACAGGTTAAAAAGAAAAACGTTATAAAAAATAAAAAAAAAATTATGAGGCTAAAAAATTCAAAACTTTTTTTTATAAAAAAAAATGTAATATGTAATATAAAGTAAATAAGATATGTATATTTTTAGGACAGCTAATTATCCCAGTATTTTACTATAAGTAAAATTAAATTACAATAGAGAAATCAATAATTGTTGTTAAATAATCTACTTGTTATAACTGTGTGTTATTTGTGCTCTCGAATATTTTGGTAAGACGAATTCAAGACAGTAGCCTACTCTAACTTTGTCTTTTTCTACTTTAACATGCATGTACATATGTGTGATTTATCATAATTATAACAAAAAAATATTATAAATGAAGTGGCCAGCATAAGGGTCTGTGACATCTAATAAATTCTAAAAAATATTAATGAATATTAATGCAGTAAAATTACTTAAATATTAATGAAGAATTAATGAAATGTTGGGTGCTTGCTGATTTGTGTACCTTTTGGCGTTTAATCAACCCTTATACTTAACATTTAAAACTGTAAGTTTTTGTTAAGGAGATTTTTGTACCTTTTGGATAGATTTTCATTTTTGTCTATTTTGCAAAGTTACATATCTGCTTTACAGATTTGTTTAAAATTTGGAATAAGCAATTCTATCATTATAACCTGATAAGATGGTAAGTCGGAACCGTAACTACCGCTAGAGAGATCTTTTTAAAGAATGATTATCGTTAAGGTCCCCCAAACCATCCTCAGTAACAACTTTTTTTCAAAAAGCGTTTTGAATAACATAGGAAGGTATTTGTGCGTGAAAAACAAAATTAAACTGCGATTTCATTACTTCCTTTTAAGAGGAGTAAGAAAAATAAACTGCGATTGCAGAACTTCTAGGCAAAGAGGCAAAGATTTTTTAATCGAACGACAATTCATTGATTTAAATCGGTTCACTCATTGATAATTTAAACGATTGCAGTACTTCCTCTTAGTAGGTGCAAGAGCATCAGCAATGTAGAGGAGCTTTAACCACTTATTCGAGCTGAATTTTATCAAAATCGGACTAAGCGTTATAGAAATATTGGTAATAATAGTTTTAGAAAGGGCCTTATTTGGGTGGGGCAAACTCCCCTCCTTATGAGGCACGGCGTCGAGACTTTTAAAGTGCAAATCTGTACAAAATTTCGATTCGAATGACATTTCATTCATGAAAATCGGTTCACGTGTCGATAATTTGAAACGATTCCTATACTTCCCCTTAACAAGTGTAAGAGCTGATCGCCGCTTTAATGTTACGTAGGGGAGCCCTAACCCTATCATCCTACCAAATTTTATTAAAATCGGGCCAAGATTTACAGAGTAATTAGTAATAATAATTTTGGAGGGGGCCATACATAAAGGGGGCTAACTCCTCTCCCATTCGATGTACAGGGTCGAGACCCCCAAAAGGCACATCTACATAAAATTCCGAATCGAATGACACCTCATTCATGAAAATCGGTTCGCGCGTTTAGGCTGTACGTTGTTTACAAAAAAGGTAACAACAACAAGAAGAAGAACAAAACAAGAACATTTTTTGAAAAAGCCGTTTTTGCTCATTTTCGACAACTTTTTTCTCGAAACCTATTAGATCTGGGTTGTTGCAAAAAAATTACAGCTATAAAGGAGGATTTGCCACATATTTTAAAGAAAATTTGGGAATTTTATCTTTAGTAGAAAAAGAGAAACAATTGTCAAAGTTGGGTGTTTTTCAACGTTACGCTTTTTCGTGCACTTTTTGACGATCAACCCTTATACAACTGTCCTACCGGACAGTTTTAATATCACAAATGACCGGTAAGTTTTCCCTAGTACCAATCACCGCAAAATCAGCTAATTAACAAATGTTTCAACTCGATCATGTTGGTGTTGAATATATCAAAATCAGCGGGTAGATGATTAACTTAATCCGCAACTCTTGGAAAATAACTGAACTTACGATAATTAGTACAAAACACTTGTTTTTGTCTAGTACCGTTTGTTGGCACGTGAAAATTTAACAATGATAAAAGTTCAGGGCAGTTTATATTATTATTTAGAATTTTGAAAATAAAATTTAAGTCTGTGGCTTGTCTACGAAACTGTAAAGTACTCAAACCAGTAAATTCCAATACGTCATCGTACGGTACCTCCGTCATGGCTTTTGTCTCTCGATACCAGAGCAATCTTAGGAATCTTCTTTGAAGTGATTCAAGTTTGTTGACGTAAGTTTTCTGATAAGGAGAACATAAAGCAGAGCAGTACTCAAGAAAAGGTCGCACCATTACTTTGTAAAGGATAATTATGGTTCTGACATCTTTAAAGTTTCGAGTAGATCTAGATATTAAAACTGTCCGGTAGGACAGTTGTATAAGGGTTGATCGTCAAAAAGTGCACGAAAAAGCGCAACGTTAAAAAACACCCAACTTTGACAATATTTTTCTCTTTTTCTATAAAAGATAAAATTCCCAAATTTTCTTTAAAATATAGGGCAAACCCTCCTTTATAACTGTAATTTTTTTGCAACCCCCCAGACCTAATAGAGAAAAAAGTTGCCGAAAATGAGCAAAAACGGCATTTTCAGAAATTGTTGTTGTTGTTGTTGTTGTTGTTGTTCTTCTTCTTCTTCTTTTTCTTCTTCTTCTTCTTCTTGTTACCTTTTTTGTAAACTACGTAGCGCCTAAACGCGAGAACCGATTTTCATGAATGAGGTGACATTCGATTCGGAATTTTATGTAGATGTGCCTTTTGGTGGTCTCGACGCTGTACACCGAATGGGAGAGGAGTTAGCCCCTTTTATGTAAGGCCCCCTTCAAAATTATTATTACTAATTACTCTGTAAATCTTAGCCCGATTTTGATAAAATTTGGTAGGATGATAGAGTTAGGGCTCCCCTACGTAACATTAAAGCGGCGATCTGCTCTTACACTAGTTAAGGGGAAGTATAGCAATCGTTTCAAATTATCGACAAGTGAACTGATTTTCATGAATGAAGTGTCATTCGAATCGAAATTTTGTACAGATTTGCACTTTAAAAGTCTCGTCGCTATGCCTCATATGGAAGGAAGTTTGCCCCACCCAAGTAAGGCCGTTTCTAAAACTATTATTACCAATATTTCTATAACGCTTTGTCCGATTTTGATAAAATTTAGCACGAAGAAGTGATTAAAGCTCCTCTACATGGCTGTGAAGTGCCATCATGCTCTTACACCTACTAAGAGGAAGTACTGCAATCGTTAAAATTATCAATGGGCGAACCTATTTACATTATGAATGAATTGTCGTTCGATTCAAAATCTTTGCCTCTTTGCCTTTTAGGGAGAAGTACTGTAATCGCCCGTTTATTTTTCTTACTCCTCTTAAAAGGAAGGTCAGAAATCGCAGTTTAAATTTGCTTTTTACGTATAAATACCTTCCTATTTTATATAAAAAGGCTTTCTCAAAAAAATTGTTATTGAGGATGGTTTGGGGACCGCAACTATAATCATTCTTTAAAAAGATCTCTCCAGTGGTAGTTACGGTTCCTACTTAACACCTTATCAGGTTATAATGATAGAATTGCTTATTCCAAATTTAAAAAAAACAGTAAAGCAGATTTGTAACTTAGCAAAATAGACAAAAATGAAAATCTATCCAAAAGGTACAAAAATATCCTTAACAAAAACTTACAGTTTAAAAAGTTAAGTATAAGGGTTGATTAAACGCCAAAAGGTACACAAATCAGCAAGTACCCAACATTTCATTCAAGCTTAGTTGATATAATTTAAGTAATTTTGCTGCATTAACTTTTCCTTCACATTTTTTAGAATTTATTAGATGTCACAGACCCTTATGCTGGCCATTTTCATCTACAAAATATTTGTTCAAGTAGCACTGTAGATTGACTTTAATATCTATTAATCTATAATAATCAAACTATTAATTACAGGTTAAAAAGAAAACGTTCTAAAAAATAAAAAAAATTACGAGGCTACAAAATTTAAAAACTTTTTTAAAAAAATGCTTACACCAACATACATCAATGATTTCGATTATTTTATTTTTAATAAAAATCGTCTGTTTAAGTTCATTCTTCGATTAAAGTAATTGTTATTTTATGTAGTAGTCAAACGTTTATAATAATAGGTAATAATTATCTGGCTTTATCGCAAATAATATAGTTTTCTTCAATCACACTCTCAATGTAGCTGTTCTTCTCACAATGTTATATATATGTTATGTAATATAAAATAAATAAGTATTGCATACTTTTAGGACAGCTAATTATTCCAGCATTTTACTATAAGTAAAATTAAATTACAATTGAGAAATGAATAATTGTTGTTGAATAATCTACTTGTGTGTTATTTGTGCTCACGAATATTTCGGTAAGACGAATTCAAGTCTGAAATATTGTTTTAAATCCTCCGTGATTCAAATTTAAACAGTAGCCGACTCTAACTTTGTCTTTTTCTACTTTAACATGCATGTATAAGATGTGACAACTTCAGAATAAAGGGCATATTAAAGATAAATCAGAAGAATAATTTGGAATAGAGTTAAAATAAAGTACTTATTTAAAAACGAAGATATAATATACATTTTATCATAATTATAACCAAATAATATTATGAACGAACTGGCCAGCATAAGGGTCTGTGACATCTAATAAATTCTAAAAAATGTGAAGGAAAAGTTAATGCAGCAAAATTACTTAAATTATATCAACTAAGCTTGAATGAAATGTTGGGTACTTGCTGATTTGTGTACCTTTTGGCGTTTAATCAACCCTTATACTTAACTTTTTAAACTGTAAGTTTTTGTTAAGGAGATAAAGCTAAGCATTTTATTTGCCTTTTTGACTATGGTGTTCATGTGGAGGTAGAATGAAAGGTTAGCACAAAACGTAACACCAAGGTCCTTCACTACATTAGATCTACTTAGAGTTGAAGCATGAAGAGAATAATCGAAGTTTGTACACGTCCGACTACGATGATAGGATACTACCTTACATTTAGAGATGTTTAGGCTCATATCATGGGCCTAAACTATAGGTTAATACGTAGGATAAAATGTTTAGATAAGGAAAAGTGAGGGAATGAGTATGGTTAAATTGAGGCGGACTGAGGTAGATGAGTAATAATAGATGAGAAGAAGTAAATTAGTTAAATTTTAGATTGAGTGAATTGAATGATGAAGATTAATGAAAGATGAATGTTGTTTTATTAAAACTGTCCGGTAGGACAGTTGTATAAGGGTTGATCGTCAAAAAGTGCACGAAAAAGCGTAACATTAAAAAACACCCAACTTTGACAATTTTTTTCTCTTTTTCTATAAAAGATAAAATTCCCAAATTTTCTTTAAAATATAGAGCAAATCCTCCTTTATGACTGTAATTTTTTTGAAACCACCCAGACCTAATAGATTTTGAGAAAAAAGTTGCCGAAAATGAGCAAAAACGGCATTTTCAGAAATTGTTGTTCTTCTTCTTCTTCTTCTTGTTGTTGTTGTTACCTTTTTTGTAAACTACGTAGCGCCTAAACGCGTGAACCGATTTTCATGAATGAGGTGTCATTCGATTCGGAATTTTATGTAGATGTGCCTTTTGGGGGTCTCGACGCTGTACACCGAATGGGAGAGGAGTTAGCCCCCTTTATGTAAGGCCCCCTTCAAAATTATTATTACTAATTACTCTGTAAATCTTAGCCCGATTTTGATAAAATTTGGTAGGATGATGGGGTTAGGGCTCCCCTATGTAACATTAAAGCGACGATCTGCTCTTACACTTGTTAAGGGGAAGTATAACAATCGTTTCAAATTATCGACACGTGAACTGATTTTCATGAATGAAGTGTCATTCGAATCGAAATTTTGTACAGATTTGCACTTTAAAAGTCTCGTCGCTATGCCTCATATGGAGGGGAGTTTGCCCCACCCAAGTAAGGCCGTTTCTAAAACTATTATTACCAATATTTCTATAACGCTTTGTCCGATTTTGATAAAATTTAGCACGAAGAAGTGATTAAAGCTCCTCTACGTGGCTGTGAAGTGCCATCATGCTCTTACACCTACTAAGAGGAAGTACTGCAATCGTTAAAATTATCAATCGGTGAATTTACATTAATGAATTGTCGTTCGATTCAAAATCTTTGCCTCTTTGCTTTTTAGGGAGAAGTACTGTAATCGCCCGTTTATTTTTCTTACTCCTCTTAAAAGGAAGGTCTGAAATCGCAGTTTAAATTTGCTTTTTACGTACAAATACCTTCCTATTTTATTCAAAACGCTTTCTCAAAAAAATTGTTATCTAGGATGGCAACTATAATCATTCTTTATAAAGATCTCTCCAGTGGTAGTTACAGTTCCGACTTAACACCTTTTCAGGATATAATGATAGAATTGCTTATTCCAAATTTTAAACAAATCTGTAAAGCAGATATGTAACTTTGCAAAATAGACAAAAATGAAAATCTATCCAAAAGGTACAAAAATCTCCTTAACAAAAACTTACAGTTTTAAAAGTTAAGTATAAGGGTTGATTAAACGCCAAAAGGTACACAAATCAGCAAGTACCCAACATTTCATTCATGCTTAGTTGATATAATTTAAGTAATTTTGCTGCATTAACTTTTCCTTCACATATAGAGCAAATCCTCCTTTATGACTGTAATTTTTTTGAAACCACCCAGACCTAATAGATTTTGAGAAAAAAGTTGCCGAAAATGAGCAAAAACGGCATTTTCAGAAATTGTTGTTGTTCTTCTTCTTCTTCTTGTTGTTGTTGTTACCTTTTTTGTAAACTACGTAGCGCCTAAACGCGTGAACCGATTTTCATGAATGAGGTGTCATTCGATTCGGAATTTTATGTAGATGTGCCTTTTGGGGGTCTCGACGCTGTACACCGAATGGGAGAGGAGTTAGCCCCCTTTATGTAAGGCCCCCTTCAAAATTATTATTACTAATTACTCTGTAAATCTTAGCCCGATTTTGATAAAATTTGGTAGGATGATGGGGTTAGGGCTCCCCTATGTAACATTAAAGCGGCGATCTGCTCTTACACTTGTTAAGGGGAAGTATAACAATCGTTTCAAATTATCGACACGTGAACTGATTTTCATGAATGAAGTGTCATTCGAATCGAAATTTTGTACAGATTTGCACTTTAAAAGTCTCGTCGCTATGCCTCATATGGAGGGGAGTTTGCCCCACCCAAGTAAGGCCGTTTCTAAAACTATTATTACCAATATTTCTATAACGCTTTGTCCGATTTTGATAAAATTTAGCACGAAGAAGTGATTAAAGCTCCTCTACGTGGCTGTGAAGTGCCATCATGCTCTTACACCTACTAAGAGGAAGTACTGCAATCGTTAAAATTATCAATCGGTGAATTTACATTAATGAATTGTCGTTCGATTCAAAATCTTTGCCTCTTTGCTTTTTAGGGAGAAGTACTGTAATCGCCCGTTTATTTTTCTTACTCCTCTTAAAAGGAAGGTCTGAAATCGCAGTTTAAATTTGCTTTTTACGTACAAATACCTTCCTATTTTATTCAAAACGCTTTCTCAAAAAAATTGTTATCTAGGATGGCAACTATAATCATTCTTTATAAAGATCTCTCCAGTGGTAGTTACAGTTCCGACTTAACACCTTTTCAGGATATAATGATAGAATTGCTTATTCCAAATTTTAAACAAATCTGTAAAGCAGATATGTAACTTTGCAAAATAGACAAAAATGAAAATCTATCCAAAAGGTACAAAAATCTCCTTAACAAAAACTTACAGTTTTAAAAGTTAAGTATAAGGGTTGATTAAACGCCAAAAGGTACACAAATCAGCAAGTACCCAACATTTCATTCATGCTTAGTTGATATAATTTAAGTAATTTTGCTGCATTAACTTTTCCTTCACATTTTTTAGAATTTATTAGATATCACAGACCCTTATGCTGGCCAGTTCATTCATAATATTATTTTGTTATAATTATGATAAAATGTATATTATATCCGTTTTTAAATAGGTACTTTATTTTAACTCTATTCCGAATTATTCTTCGGATTTAGCTTTAATTTGCCCTTTATTCTGAGATGTCACATATATATGCAAAAGTAGAAAAAGACAAAGTTAGAGTCGGCTACTGTTTAAATTTGAATCACGGATTTAAAAGAATATTTCAGTGTTGAATTCGTTTTACCGAAATATTCGTGAGCACAAATAACACACAGTTAATAACAAGTAGATTATTCAACAATAATGATTCATTTCTCAATTGTAATTTAATTTAGACCCCCTAATTTTACTTATAGTAAAATACTGGAATAATTAGATGTCCTAAACGTATGCATATCTCATTTAATTTATATTACATGTATACAATATTGTGGAGAGAACACCTAGATTGAGAATGTAATTGAAGAAAACCATATTTGCGATAAAGCCAGATAATTATTACCTTTAATTATAAACCTTTGGCTACTACATAAAATAACAATTACTTCAATCGAAGAATGAACTTAAACAGACGATTTAAAAAAATAAATAAAATAAAATAAATAAATAAAATAAACAAAATCATTGATGTATGTTGATGTAAGCATTTTTTTAAAAAAGTTTTTGAATTTTTTAGCCTCATAATTTTTTTATAATGTTTTCTTTTTAACCTGTAATTAATAGTTTGATTATTATAGATTAATAGATATTAAAGTCAATCTACAGTACTACTTGAACAAATATTTTGTAGATAAATATGGCCAGCATAAGGGTCTGTGACATCTAATAAATTCTAAAAAATGTGAAGGAAAAGTTAATGCAGCAAAATTACTTAAATTATATCAACTAAGCATGAATGAAATGTTGGGTACTTGCTGATTTGTGTACCTTTTGGCGTTTAATCAACCCTTATACTTAACTTTTAAAACTGTAAGTTTTTGTTAAGGAGATAAGAGAGTGGTAAGAAAATAAAGAGCGGTGGGCGGCGTGTAATATTTGTAATGTAATAGTAAAAATAGTAAATAAGAAATAAAATAGTATGAAGTAGATATTGTAGAATGAAGAAGTAATTTTTGAAGTGTGATATAAAGTGTAAAGTTTGGTGTGTTTAGGGTAGACAGGAAGAAAGATGACGTGCTAGATAGGTGGATGGATGTACGTGACATCCTGTGAGGGATTAGAGGTTAGTTGGTGCTGGTAGTATAGTTTATTTGGATATTTATTATTTGTAGAATGTTTAGTTTGAATGAGTGTAGAGAAGCGGGTGTGTGTGTGTATAATAACTAGCTGAGGCGCTAATGACCGACCGAGATGTCGACGCGCCGAAAAAAAAAACTAGCTGAGCTGGTTGACGGCTTACGTACTTAAGTATAGAAATTAGAAAAGAAGTAGGCGATTAATTTGTAGATTTTAAGTGAGAGGAAGAGTTGAGTTTGGGTGAGAGTTTAGTAAGGGTGGCCCTTGTTGATGTGTTTAGAACAATTTTTGGGCGATTGTTGTTGATAAAGTTTGGCAGGAAGAATTGTTTGTTTGTTTATAGTAATTGAAATAAAAGTTGTATGCTAGTGTTGAAATGTAGTTGAATTTGAATTAGTTTTAGTTTGTAGTGTAATGGGAGTTGTGTATAATTTGATTGTACTGAATGAAAATTTGTATGTAAATGAATATTGTTGATAATTCGTTAAATGGTTATTTTAGGTATTTTTTTGAAGGGAGACTAGCTGTGTGGTTGGCTAGGAGGATTGCCTGGAAGGTTGAGATAAATGAAATAATGGTTTTTATGTAAGAGCAGTATAAGTTTGAAAATTGATTGATTGAAATAAAGTAAAGGACTGTAGCATTTACATGGGTATTGTTAGTGATGGGTCTCTTGGTATAGGTATGTAGAAGGGAAGGCAATGAATGAAGGGAGGCAGGCGTAGAGAGAGACGGACAGAAATATGGGAATGTGTGGGGAGATGTATTGGCGGAGCAGCGAAGAAGCGTGTGAGGCAGTGAGAGCAGTGAAGTAGGCAGAACAGGCAGTTAGCCGGCGCGGGCAGGCATATATGTAGGTAGCTAGTTGTAAAGCGATGCACACAAGCCAGCCAGTACATTGAGAGTGAGCTAGGGAGACTAGCTGTGTGGTTGGCTAGGAGGATTTCCTGGAAGGTTGAGATAAATGAAATAATGGTTTTTATGTAAGAGCAGTATAAGTTTGAAAATTGATTGATTGAAATAAAGTAATGCATAGGTAAAGGTTATGTGTAAATTAATGGGGATGAATAATGAAATTTTGGGAAAATGGAAATAAAATAAAATAAAAGAGATTTATATAAATAAAGGTAATAGGAAGAGAAATGGAGAATAAGGCAGACAGAGCAGCATACGTAAATATTAAAGGTAGGTTTGTTGGTAAGAATTGTTGGAGTTTGATTTTGTTGAATTTTATGATTAACATTTATTTAATGGGGAAAAGAAGTGTTTTTTGTATTAGGGAGATAGGTAAGTATTGGAATAGTAGGGATTTTGGCTTAGCGGAAATGGTAGCTAGCTACGTAGGTAGGGACACTTGAAAAGAGATGTTTTCTTTGCAAATAACATGAAGAGCGCTAGTGTGGATTATCACTTGATTTATTCTTAAGAATGAAAATACATACAATTTAATAGAATTTGATATATGTACACAATTTATGTGTTAAGTTTATTTGATAGAGGAGGAAAAGAGATGTAAATGAAAGTTGAAATGACTTTTGATTGATTTATTTATTGCTATTAAAGTTACATACACTTTTGAGGAAGTGAGTGAAGCATAAAAGTACATAAGTAAAGAAAAATAAAAGTAATAAAAGTTGTTAAAAAAATAAAAAATAATAATTATTATTGTTAGGGTTAAAGGGGGAAATAAGAAAGTATATTCAGCAAACAACAACACAATAAATAATAACAGTTATATTATAATAATAATTAAACACATTTTAAGAATCAAACTTAATCACAAAGACATGTAGTTACTAAACAGAGTACAACACAAGAACATAATGGATTAGATATAGGAAGCGCGCAGCTTCTCCCTTTGCTCCACTCTTCTAATAGTACAACCAAGACTTGCTAATTCTAAATACTTTATTTCCTTAACAATTATTATAACTTCAAATAGGATAAGTAAAAAAGACATGGTTGGAAATAAAATATAAAGTTGAAAATAAGATAAAAAGTTATGAGGAGAGAAATGAAGATAAACTAAAAGAAAGTATTCTCCGAAAAGAAAACTTGTAATTCTAAGAGACTGTTTACAATAATTGTATATGGCATTTACCTGATGTTTAGATTTTATAGTTTTTAATTTTTCAAAGAGAATTAGAAATAAAGGAGGATGAAAATGTGTTTGTAAAAAATTGGAAAGGAAGTAAGATGTAAGGTGATGGAGAGTTTTAGATTGGAAAAGAAAAAACATGATTGAATGTTGACAAGAAGAGGAGGAAATTAAGGAAATATCATTACAGTCAAATGTATATGTGGATCGGTTAAAATAAAGTTTTGTGCATTTTATTGTGCAAAGACGTATTTGAGTAATGAAGGTAAGATTGCAACCTAAATGGAAATACATTTGATTGATAGCTAAATTAGAGACATGTGTGTAAAATAGATTATATCTGCTATTGAAAACCTCTGATAGGAAGTTATTTATGAGTTTGCTGATGATGTTTTTCTTTTCTTTTGTTAAAATGAAAGGATAGTGGGTAAGTAAAAGATGCAGTGCGCCAATAGATTACATTGTGCTCTGAATGAACACCTTTAGCCAGCAGTATCAAGTGAGAAGAGGGCAAGGCTTGGAAGCAGATAGAAGAAAGGATGCACTGCTAGCTAGCAGATTCGAAGAAGCAAGCTGAGAGGCTGAAGAGGAGATATTGTCAGCCTAGCAAGTAGCTACGTTCACCAGCAGATAAGATCAGTAACTACCAGCTAGGACAACAAAGGGTCCTTTTCAGGGCCAAGAATCCTTGCTGCGAAGTGGTGGGGTAATCAAATCATCCTAGTAAAGTGAAGTCAGAGTCGAACTTACTGTCCTTCACATCAAATTTGCCAACTAATTCTTCTTCTAATTTGTCAACTCAGAGCCGCACTTAGCGAAAAGATTGTAAAGATATTAGTTCTTTATAGTTGGGTTTAGTTCTTTTAGAGACCGCGAAAAAAAGTTGAATTTGAAAAAGCGCGGGAAATAGTGTTGGAAAAGTAGCAAAACATTTTGTACTTGTAATACTTCTCCAAATTTGTCAACTCAGAGTCGCACTTGGTAACAAATGAAAATATTTCTTTAAGTTGGGTTTAGTTGTTTTTCAAAAAAAAAGCGCCAAAAAGAAATAATTTGAAAAAGCGCGGGAAACTTGTGTTTGAAATAAGCAAAAAAAAATTTTCTTGGCCAACAAATTATCATATAAATAAATAAAAAAATGTGCGCAACGCGCCCTGTAAAGGCACATTCTGCTGCGCGGGCAAGGGAAAAATAACTACAGATAGGAAAACACCAAATGGCTGTGGTCCAGGGCAGCTAATGTTACTAGCACGTTAGCTAGCCTGAACTCCTGACCACTTAGCACACGAGTCTTGGGCCCGAAGACAAGTGTGCTACTGGCCAGCCAAGAGTTTACCCCACCTTTCAGGCAAAGTTCCAAACTGCCTGTAGTTGACTTGGTCTTCCACGGCCTCTAGAAACTGTGCCACACCAAACAACACAAGTCTCTGTTCATAAAGAACGGAAGACGTGTTTACAGGCCAGCAGAGAACTGCTCTCTGCTATTCTCACTTGTCTGGTCAGCAACAAGCAACATATCTGTATAAAACAGACAGAAGCCCAGATGCAAAACCACACAAGTGGGCTAGCCCCTAACTCGAAGGCGTGCTGTGTCACCACAGCTTTGTTGAGGGAGGTCCGCCCAGTCCGAAGACCCAGCGAACATTTCAAAAATATCACCAGTAACTAGTACTGGGGTGTTACAGATGAGATGGTATTCCCACGCTGCGCCTTCGTCCAGGCGAATTTTATAGTCCCACGCTGCGCCTTCGTCCAGGCGAATTTTTATGTCCCACGTTGCGCCTTCATCCAGGCGAACAATGGCCAGCTAGCCTCTTCTCACTTGATACTGCTGGCTTAGCTGTATAATCCCACGTTGGCAGATGTGCTGCACGTGATGTTATTGGTTTAAAAATTCTTGAGTGACTGACCAGAGCGGTCAACTGGCCGTGTTATATAGAGCTCTATCTCAATTCCTATTGGCTACGTTCGTACAATACTTGTACGGCAGTAAAGTTCCCCCCCTTGACGCAGACGACTCCATCGGCCACAACTGCAATCTCTATTTATTGAAAATTCCATATTTTAAATATTATTCAATAATTTCTTATTCCTTTTGTAATAAATGTTTTTTCTCTTTACTATTTCACATTGTAACAACATTTGACAATAATTCAAACCATAAATTTACTTATTTCAATATTTGCAAAATTGACAAGCTATGAGTTACGAACTCAGCCAATAGAAAGTTTGTCTACGTTATGGTCCGGCTGTTTTCTAATATACATTGGAAAATTAATTATTATTCAATAATTTCTTATTCCATTTGTAATAAATGTTTTTTCTCTTTACTATTTCACAGTGTAACAACATTTGACAATATTTCAAGCCATAAATTTACTTATTTCAATATTTGCAAAATTGACAAGCCATGAGTTACGAACTCAGCCAATAGAAAGTTTGTCTACGTTATGGTCCGGCTGTTTTCTAATATACATTGGAAAATCTGCCTAAATTTGAAGTTTTCTTTTATTACGAGCGCTACTTGTTACTTCATTTACCGCGTACAGTGTTTCTAGCTTCCCTAGTTTAATGAACAAGTGGCCTTTTCAGGGCCACCTTCGTTTTGTTGGTATTGTGCAGTGATAGTGTAGAATCATCAACACAGGTGTATCTTTTAGCCAGACAGGAAGCGCGCTAAATTTCCACTTTTATTGCGCAGCGTGTGATGAAATTGGCGTCTAATGCAAGTGAGTTTATTTTAATTATTACACTGTTTTGCCTTGATTTTAGTAGTTTCACATTATTTGAAATATCAATTTTCATGTCTTTAATGATTTTAGACGACATAATCATTGAAATATTTTTTTTTTTTGCCATTTACGTGAAATTAGTAATTATTACAATCAATAAAGATGAATATTATGTTATTTTCTATTTATTTCATTTTTGCTGTGAAGACGAAAAAGTTTACATTAACAGCTAAGGGAAACCCCACCGCCTGCCCACATATCTGGCATTGTTAAGTAAGCTATTCTTACACCGGATTATACGAGAATCAAACGTATTTCATTAATGTATTTTATGGATTTTATACTTTTTAATTGTTCATTTTTATGTCTATTCATTCTTTTTAACTTAATACCATCCACTGATAATGAATTTAAGAGTTGTTTTCAATTGTATAAATTATTTAACTATTTCACTTTTTACTTTATCTCTTTTATTGAAATTGTCAATATTTAATACTTTTTTGCATTATTTATTTATTCTTTATTAATGAAAAGGATGAATAATTAAAAAGAAAAAGGTAGAAAAAGATCAATTATAACTTCACTTGTTGTACATGTATGGACATAGGGCCAGGTCATGCTTTCTATCGGATTTTGGTGGTACTGCACTGCAATTGTGAGATGTGATTGGAGCAATGAATAGATTTTTATTTTAAATTAAGGTCATTAATGTATTTCTATTACTTCTTTCATTTCTCAATAATAAATTATAAGTTATGAATCTATTTGTTTCAACAATTGTACTTTTGTTAATTGTTAATTGTATGTATTTCCATAGAAATTAAGATGCATACTCTTTAAACAAGTTTTACATTTAATTATTTATTTTGATACTTATTTCTTCTTTCTTTTTTTAATAAGAATGGTTTTGGTATAGATTATATTGCCAATTGTGCTTCTTAGTATTTATTTAAAATATCAGTTTTTTTAAATTATTGCAGCACTTGACTGACTTTGATTGATATTGAGGCTTTTTTAATGTTGCATTTTATTCATTTTAATACTTTCTGCAAGTTTTATTTATAATTAATTTCTTTTATTTCTCTTTAAAATTATTGCTTTGATTGATTTTTGTGCTAATTCAATAGTATTACTTGATCAATTTAACTGTTTTACGTTTTCCTTATTTCAATTGGTAATTGCGACTTGGTAATATTTATTAGTTATTTTGTATACAATAATTGGTTGACTTGTATAAGGAAAAAAGGGAAAAATTAATAATTACATTTCTTTTACTAGCAATGGAGCATGCGAATGCATTCTAGCGGAGTTTATTGGCTCTACACTTTACATGTTAACACCTCACCATTTACTGAATATTCAATACATTTTGATTTCAGTAGAGTATTTCTAGATTGTTATAGTTGGACTTGAATTTTCTATTATTATTACTTTCACTATTTATTTTTATTACAGTGAAATGAAGAAGAAAAATGAGAGGAATTCATTACATAAATTGTGCATTTCAATGTGCTTTCTTGTGGCTTTAGTTTGCACTAGTGCTACAGGATCTGTAGTTGGCAACCTCTTTAGAAATTCCGTTTAACTGTATTATTATTGAGGAATGTTGCTTTGTATTTGTCAATGTACACTTGTTTTAGCTTTTCTTCTTTGTTATTTCTCTTTTACGCTTTTTAACAGTTACCAACGGTATACATTATGACACTTGGTGCTTTGTACTTCAACGATCATGGGGGTGTGGGGGCTTCGCCCAAGAAGAAATGAAAGGGGGCGTGGGGGCGAAGCCCCCACATGAAATAAAAATAATTAAGAATGATTTGTTAAATGTAACTAAGTTTTCGTCGATATGCTTGTTATGAAAAGGTGTAGTTTTCTTTAAATACGATTATTTTAGAGTATAATTTTAGAGTATAATTTTGATTCTTACTCCCTTTCATTCATTCAATGAATCTCTCTCTTTCTCTTTCGAATTTAATTCATAATTCTACATGTTAATTCTAATCCACAAATCTGCAGTTCCAATCTAATTATCCTAATGTTGTAATCTTAAGTCATTAGTCCACAATTCTAACCCAAATATTAATAATACGCCTTTATTTACATATTTTACAGAAAAATAACACAAATAAATATCCATCGCTCAGATTAAATAATTCTGCTGTAAATATGTAGGCCTTCCCATAGGCGAGTTTTGGTCCTTTGACCGTACCTAAGAATAAGAGTTCCCTACTTTCTTATTCCAGTAGGCTCTGTCTTCCACTTTACTCATCCAGCTGACTCCCTCTTCTTTTTTCACTTCGTCTCACCATCTTTTGCGCTGTCTACCTTTTTTACTTTTTCCTTTATCCTTCTAAAGGTAAGAACTCCGTAACCATTTTTGTCCATCTATGGGTATCCTTCTGGCCAAATGTCCATCTTTCAGCACCGAGCGTCTCTCCCTTATAATTTGGCTTCTGATCTTCTCTTCTTTTTATGCTTAGCATACTCCATACTCAACGCTTCTTTGTCAAATTTCTATTCTCTTCTCTACTGCTTTGTGGTCGTCCAAGTTTGGCATCCATACGTCAGCACAGGAAGTATGTTGCAGTTGACATATATAGCTCTTCCATTTAATGTCTTTGTTTGCCTTCATTATGCATTTCAAGGACCAATATTTTCTCCAAGACAAATCAATGCGCCTCTGAATTTCTTTTGGGAGCCCGTTTTGAAAAAAAACTGTTTGACCCAGATAAACAACATTTTCAACTTCTATACTGGGATGATATATTCTTATCCGACTAACCCCACGGTATTTGTGATGACTTTAGTTTTTTGGTAATTCACATTATGACCAACGTCACGACCCGCTCTTTCTAAATCTTCAAAGATTTTGCTCAAGTTGTCTACAGATCTGGCAATTAATTAAAACTGTCCGGTAGGACAGTTGTATAAGGGTTGATCATCAAAAACTGCACGAAAAAGCGTAACGTTGTAAAACACCCAACTTTGACAATTTTTTTCTCTTTTTCTATAAAAGATAAAATTCCCAAATTTTCTTTATAATAAAGGGCAAATCCTCCTTTATAACTGTAATTTTTTTGCAACAACCCAGATCTAATAGGTTTCGAGAAAAAAGTTGCCGAAAATGAGCAAAAACGGCTTTTTCATTCAAAAAATGTTCTTGTTCTTCTTCTTCTTCTTCTTGTTACCTTTTTTGTAAACAACGTAGCGCCTAAACGCGGAAACCGATTTTCATGAATGAGGTGTCATTCGAGTCGGAATGTTATGTAGATGTGCCTTTTGGGGGTCTCGACGCTGTACATAAAAAGGGAGAGGAGTTAGCCCCCTTTATGTAAGGCCCCCTCCAAAATTATTATCATTAATTACTCTGTAAATCTTAGCCCGATTTTGATAAAATTTGGTAGGATGACAGGGTTAGGGCTCCCCTACGTAACATTAAAGCGACGATCTGCTCTTACACTTGTTAAGGGGAAGTATAGCAATCGTTTCAAATTATCGAAACGTGAACCGATTTTCATGAATGAAGTGTCATTCGAATCGAAATTTTGTACAGATTTGCACTTTTAAAGTCTCGACGCTGTGCCTCATAAGGATGGGAGTGTGCCCCACCCAAGTTAGGCCCTTTCTAAAACTATGTTTACCAATATTTCTATAACGCTTAGTCCGATTTTGATAAAATTTAGCAAGAAGAAGTGGTTAAAGCTCCTCTACGTGGCTGTGAAGTGCCATTATGCTCTTACACCTACTAAGAGGAAGTACTGCAATCGTTAAAATTATCAATGAGTGAACCGATTTACATCAATGAATTGTCGTTCGATTCAAAATCTTTGCCTCTTCGCCTTTTAGGGAGAAGTACTGTAATCGCAGTTTATTTTTCTTACTCCTCTTAAAGGGAAGTACTGAAATCGCAGTTTAATTTTGCTATTTACGTACAAATTACCTTCCTATTTTATTCAAAACACTTAATCAAAAAAATTGTTATTGAGGATGGTTTGGGGGACCGCAACTATAATCATTCTTTAAAAAGATCTCACCAGTGGTAGTAACTCCGACTTAAAACCTTTTCAGGTTATAATGATAAAATTAAAATTTATTATTCCCAATTTTAAAAAATCTGTAAAGCAGATATGTAACTTTGCAAAACATACAAAAGGAAAATCTATCCAAAAGGTACAAAAATCTCTTTAACAAAAACTTACAGTTTAAAAAGTTAAGTATAAGGGTTGATTAAACGCCAAAAGGTACACAAATCAGCAAGTACCCAACATTTCATTAATACTTCATTGATATTATTTTAAGTAATTTTACTACATTAATTTTCATTAATATTTTTTAGAATTTATTAGATGTTTCACAGACCCTTATGCTGGCCAGTTCATTCATTTTCTTTTTCTTTTTTTTTATGATTTAAGTCGCTTCAACATCTAAGGTTATTGGCGCCCGGAGCTTTTTTCAGTGCACTGCCGGCCTCCGGACAGTGTTCTCTCGTTACAGACAACACTGTCCATCACCCGGACAGTGAGCTGTAAGAAGCTCTTAGAAAGAGAAAATCTAAGGGTCGGCAGCTGGATTCGAACCCGGAACCTCCACGTGGGAATCCAATACGCTAACCACATAGCTAATCCCTTCCCTTTGTTCATTCATAAGATTTTATTTTTTTGTTATAATTATGATAAAATGTATATTATATCTTCATAATTAAATAGGTACTTTATTTTAGCTTTATTCGAAATTATTCTTCTGATTTATCTTTATTATGCTCTTTATTCTGAGTAGTCACATGTATGTACGAGTATGTACATGCACGTTAAAGTAGAAAAAGACAAAGTTAGAGTCGGCTACTATTTAAATTTGAATCACGGATTTAAAACAATATTTCAGTCTAGAATTCGTCTTTCCGAAGTATTTGTGAGCACAAATAACGCGTAGGTAATGTCAAGTAGATTATTCAACAACAATTATTCATTTCTCAATTGTAATTTAATTTAGTCCCCCTAATTTTACTTATAGTAAAATCCTGGAATAATTAGCTGTCCTAAAAATATGCATATCTTATTTACTTTATATTACATATATACAACATTGTGGGATGAATACCTAGATTGAGAATGTAATTGAAGAAAACTATATTATTTGCGATAAAGCCAGATAATTATTACCTATTATTATAAACTTTTGACTATTACATAAAGTACCAATTACTTTAATCGAAGAATGAACTTAAACCGTCGATTTTTATTTAAAAATAAAAATAAATAAATGAAATCATTGATGAATGTTGGTGTAAGCATTTTTTTAAAAATTTTTTGAATTTTTTAGCCTCATAATTATTTTTGATTTTTTTAAATGAAGTTTTTCTTTTTAACCTGTGATTAATAGTTTGTTGATTAGATATTACAGTCAATCTAAGTTAAATGGTGTTCTACTTGAACAAATATTTTGTAGATTAAAATGGCCAGCATAAGGGTCTGTGACATCTAATAAATTCAAAAAAATATTAATGAAAATTAATGTAGTAAAATTACTTAAAATAATATCAATGAAGTATTAATGAAATGTTGGGTACTTGCTGATTTGTGTACCTTTTGGCGTTTAATCAACCCTTATACTTAACTTTTTAAACTGTAAGTTAAAGAGTAATAATAATATATATTTATTGTTTAAAGATAACATCTTCTAACAATGAGTTTGTTTTTTTTTTTTTTTTTTTTTTTTTTTAAAATAAGTGGAAAATGCAATAAAAATAGCGTACAAAAAGAAAAGAAAAAGTATCCATAAAAAACAAGAAAAATAAAATGTATCCGTCAAAAATACAAAATAAAAAACAAATTAATACAAAAAAAAAAATGCGGTTTCTTTTTATACAATACAATTTCATTATCCTTAACAAAAACTTACAGTTTAAAATGTTAAGTATAAGGGTTGATTAAACGCCAAAAGGTACACAAATCAGTGAGTACCCAACATTTCATTAATATTTAAGTAATTCTACTGCATTAATTTTCATTAATAAGTTATTTTTTAGAATTTATTAGATGTCACAGACCCTTATGCTGGCCATTTTCGTCTACAAAATATATGTTCAAGTAGCACTGTAGATTGACTGTAATATAGAGTTATTTATAATAATCAAACTATTAATTACAGATTAAAAAGAAAAACGTTATTAAAAATAAAAAAAAATTATGAGGCTAAAAAGTTCAAAACTTTTTTTTTATAAAAAAACTTACATCAATGATTTTGTTTATTTTATTTATTTATTTTTATTTTTAAATAAAAATCGTTGGTTTAAGTTCTTTCTTCGATTAAAGCAATTGTTATTTTATGAAGTAGTCAAAAGTTTATAATAATAGGTAATAATTATCTGGCTTTATCGCAAATAATATAGTTTTCTTCAATTACATTCTCAATCTAGGTATTTATCCCACAATGTTGTATATATGTAATATAAAGTAAATAAGATATGCATATTTTTAGGACAGCTAATTATTCCAGTATTTTACTATAAGTAAAATTAGGGGGCTAAATTAAATTACAATAGAGAAATCAATAATTGTTGTTGAATAATCTACTTGTTATTAACTGTGTGTTATTTGTACTCACGAATATTTCGGTAAGACGAATTCAAGACAGTAGCCTACTCTGTCTTTTTCTACTTTAACATGCAAGTACATATATATGTGATTTATCATAATTATAACAAAAAAATATTATAAATGAAGTGGCCAGCATAAGGGTCTGTGACATCTAATAAATTCTAAAAAATAACTTATTAATGAAAATTAATGCGGTAGAATTACTTAACTATTAATGAAGTATTAATGAAATGTTGGGTACTCGCTGATTTGTGTACCTTTTGGCGTTTAATCAACCCTTATACTTAACATTTTAAACTGTAAGTTTTTGTTAAGGAGTAAATGAAGTGGTAAGTAGTAGTGATGGGCTATTTGAGCGGACTCGTTCCATTGGAACGAGTCCGATGGTGGAACGAGTTGATTCAAATCCCTATTTTAAAAAAAAGTGATTCCGCCCCGCCCCAAAAAAATTAAAATGAAAATGAGACAGCAGAGGTTTTGGAACGATTAAACATAAGAACAAATGTCACGTAATTTATTAAAATATATCATTAACAGTTAGCTTTTCCAGTTAATAACAAAACTATATTTCTTTTACACACATTAAGTACTATCCCTAATTTCCAGTTGCTCTGATAAATATAAAATTAACAACGTAACACAAATATTAACCCAAAAATAGGCTAGTCAATTATAAATTAAAGCAATTTTGTCATTATCTAGCTTGACCACTGGAAGACTGGAGTTAACTTGCTTC
This sequence comes from Rhodnius prolixus, assembly GCF_049639745.1. Classification (NCBI taxonomy): domain Eukaryota; kingdom Metazoa; phylum Arthropoda; class Insecta; order Hemiptera; family Reduviidae; genus Rhodnius; species Rhodnius prolixus. Next base: position 11,225,571 of record NW_027411594.1, read on the forward strand.
AAGAGGATTCAATAGAGAAACGGAAATGGGTAGGAAAGTATTCCATAAAAATTCTAACCCTTCAAACAAAATTATAATTACTCACAATATTTATCTAATAAGAATTGAATATCAAGCTTTTAAAATATTATCTTATTGTTTTACAAAAAGAAAAAGCTGTGTGCTTAATCTTTAACTAAGCGCTGGACACTCTTACTCTTATCTTCATTGGCGTAAGTTTAAACGTGTACATGTCCGCATGACGGTCAAAGTAAAACTGAGCCAAAATGTAGTATTACCTAATTGGTTTACTTACTGTAGTATCCCTCCCACTCTATCACCTATTTCACAAACATTCATCAATTGGAAATATTTTGTAGTTAAATATTCGTTTCATTTGAATACAAAAAACATAATAACGCTTTCTTAAGATGATTTTAATTTTTAAATTTTGTTTTTGTTCATTACTCTTATAAAATACGAAGAATTTCAAATAAAATATAATACACAAACACAAAATGATCTAGTATGCAGGTGGAGTCAGTCGTGGTTGCCATGGTAATGGAACCGTTAAACGACTCCGGCCCAACTCTAGCATTTTCATTGGTTAAATCCACTGGAGTTGGTGGAGTCGAATCCGGAGTGATTTAAATCCTTTTGAAACCGGACTCGTTCCACTTTTTCGTTCACTGATTCTAGCCAATAGAAATTGCTGGAGCTGGAACCGGAGTCGTTTAACGGTTCCGTTACCATGGTAACGACGACTGACTCCACCTGCATACTAAATCATTCTGTGTTTGTATATTATATTTTATTTGAAATTCTTCGTATTTTATAAGAGTAATAAACAAAAATAAATTTTAAAAATTAAAATCATCTTAAGAATCTGCTTAGAATAAATAGAATAATATTTTGCTAAAAAATATTTCCAATCGCCGAATGTTTGTGAAATAGGTAATAAGAGTGGGAGGGAGTCTGTAGTAAGTACGCTCTTTAGGTAATATAATTTTTTTGTCTCTAGATATGTAGCTATAGCAATAAGGGCCATTTCAATTTCATCTTTCGTGCTGATAACAATATTTCATGTGTGTCTGTCTTCTGATGATAAGCAGATAAGGGTGTTTTCCAGTGGTAAATCTTAATTAAGTTGAAGAGCATGTGCTTTGTTGATTTCTAAAATATTTTCAAAGACTAATATTTTCCTAAATTAAATAATTATTTCATTTTTATCTTTTGTTTTTCTTTATTGAATATTTGAAAATATTTTAAAAGCAAAATATTTAATAAATTAGTTTAATTTTTTTACTTTTTTATTTATTTTATTTTATTTATTTATTTATTTTTGCCCATCAACTACGGGGTTATTATCGCCTTTTTTACTATTGTTTCTTATTTTTTAAATTTAATATTTTATTAATTTTTAGTAAATTAATTTCAGACAAATGCCAAAACGCAGTGAAATTTGGAATCACTTTAATTCTATTGATTCTGTCAAAGCTAAATGCCGGTATTGCCACGAAATCGTTAGCTTTACAAGTGGCTCTACTAGTAATTTGTTCAGACATATGAAGAGAAAACATCCTATATCATTCAATAAAAGAAAGAATACAGAGCAAAGCACTGAAGAGATCCCTGTTAAGAAATCTCATTTAACTTCTATAGACACTCAAAATTTAAGCTCGCTTCCCTCTACTAGTTTAGCTTCCATCCATTCAGAAGTTGCAGATGTCGCTCCTCTCTCTTCATCTGCCCATAAGGCTCCGGTAATTCAAAAATCCTTGACTGACTTTGTAGAAGTAATCAAACCTTTGCACCCCAGTAAGTCCAAGGAAATTGATGAACAATTGCTCAAAATGATAGTAAAAGAATATCATCCTTTTAGTATTGTTGAAGATCAAGAGTTCAGAAAATTAATTAAATTGCTTTGCCCCAGTTATAATGTACCTTCACGAAAGTATATATCCAACAGTTTACTCCCAATGATTTATAAGCGGGAAGAATCAAAATTAAAAAGTAGATTCAACGAAGTAAATGCCGTTTGTTTAACAACTGATTGTTGGACATCGGTGAATAATGAAAGCTTTATTGCTATAACTGCCCACTACATAGACCAAAACACAAATTTACAAACACATTTATTGAAGTGTACTAGTTACTCTGAACGACATACAGCGAATAACTTGGCCTCACACCTGCAATCCACGGTCCAAGAATGGGAACTCACCAATAAAGTAACTGCCGTTGTTACTGATAATGGTGCAAATATTGTTTCGGCAGTAAAGCAGTGCAATTGGAGGCATATTTCTTGTTTTGCCCATTCAATGAATTTAGTTGTCCATTCGGGAATCGCAGAAATTCGCGTAACGACCGACAAAATTAAAGCTTTAGTAGAATATTTTAAAAGAAGTTCTCATTCTCTGACCAAGCTACATAATACACAAACACAGATGGGTTTCCCAAAATTAAAATTAAAACAAGACGTCCCCACTCGTTGGAACTCCACATTTATAATGTTTGATCGCGTTTTAAAAACCAAACAGCCATTGATCGCGACCATAGCTTTATTAAATCTACAGGGTGAACATAATATAACAACAATCGATTGGGAAATATTAGAGAGCGCGGTTCAGTTATTGCAGATATTTAATGAAATTACGGACGAAGTAAGTTCGGAAAATTATATAACAATTTCTAAAATTATTATATTCTCGCGCTTTATGACCGATCACGTTTCAAAATTTTTGCACACAAATTACAGACCTGAAATACAATCAATGGCTCGAGTAATTTGCGCTAATATTTCAAATCGGTTTTCCAATTTAGAATCGGTAGAAATTATAGGTCAATCGATGATTTTAGATCCGCGATTTAAAAACGAAGGTTTTTCGAGCGACATTAAATTCCGGAAAATGTACCATTCTCTTGCCACTAAATTATCATTTATTCAAATTCCGAAAGCTTCGTTATCTACCGATGTTCCATCATCCACAACTTCTACTTCTAGTCTTTGGCGGGAATTCGATGCAAAAATTAAAACGTTAAACGCGAAACAGACCCCAGTATCTGCCAGTATAATTGAATTAGACAAATATTTGGCAGAACCTTTTTTAAATAGAGAAGCCAATCCGTTAGATTGGTGGAGAGAGAGGAAAGACTTATATCCCAGATTGTATGACGTTGTTTTGAAAAGATTATGCATTCCAGCCACTTCAGTTCCTTGCGAAAGGATTTTCTCTAAAGCTGGACAAATATTAGTTGACAGACGCAATAGATTAAAGTCGAGCAATGTTTCTATGATATTATTTCTGAATAAAAATTTACATTAATTAATTTCTTAAGTTCTAAGTAGCTTTAAACTTTAATCCTTCTCTAGTCTGTGATAATGCTGTGATAAAAATTATTCATTTTGTTTTGTATTGGGATATATATATATATATAGACGGCTTAGTTTTATTCATTATTAAATATTTAGTAATATAATTTCATTTCGTTAATCTTTCTTAGTTTATGTTCATTGTTATATTTTAATTTGTTTGCATGTACATATTTTAAGGTCCAACTAACATCATTGATACCTTTAACAACCTTATTTCCTTCCCATTTCATTTCCCCTCCTGGCAGGGTAACTTCAACCTCCCAGTGGTCCTGCTGGATATTAACAAAACTGCTTTGTTTTAAATCTTGTTCTTGTGTAAAGCTAATTTTATTTGATGTTGTCAATAACAATTAGATATTATATATCTTTTAAAACTGTTGCAAATTACATGTAGTTTTGTTATTAACTGATGAAGTTAAGTACTAATAAAATATTTAATAAATTGCATGATATTTGCACGAAAGCATAGGATAGGTACGGCAACTGGAATCGATGAACGAGTTTTTGGAATCGATTCCGACCCTGGAGTTGATTCAAATCCAATGATTCCACAGGCGGACTCGTATAGCCCATCACTAGTAAGTAGGAGATGCATGTATGATTTTTGAAGAAAGTAAATGAGAATAGATGATTAAGTGAGTATTTGAAGAAATAATAATGATGAACATGTTGATTTGTTTTAGGAAAGAAGAAGGGTGGTGAAGTAAGAAGGAGCGAGTATAAAGCCCGATCCCAGTTCGGTGAAGAGGCATTTGACTAGTAAGGGAGAATACAAGCGGATCGTACGGGAAGCAATGTACATTTAATTGTAATTTTTGAATAGAAATAAATTTGTGATTATTTTTTTTTTCTGTTTAATAATTTAGTTGAAGTTGATGGGATTGTTTGATGAAGGTTTTTATTAGGAAAAAAGTAAATAAATGAAGAAGAAGATGTGTTGAATGAATTGAATTTTGATACATGTACATACAGTGGCGATCAAAAGTTTGCACACACCCTGAAAATCTGTCTTTTATCTCGGTGGGAAAGGATATCTTGCGTGGCTTCTTTGATTAATGTTTGCAATGTTACGATATGAAAATCCTTGATTATTTATTTAACTATTAATGTGCGTTCTGACAGGAATTTCCTTTCTTTGGTGAAGCATTTTAAATAATAATAAATTGTTAACTAAATCCGTCTATATTCTCGTTTCAACTATAACTAATAAATTTGTAAATATTAAGATTTACCCACCCTAACTAGTAAGTATTATTATAATATTGAATTTATGAATTGTGTATATGGACTTTTGTTGAGGCATGAACTGCGATCTTTTTATTTATATGCAATGGGAGATGGCAGAGGTGTTTTCATCTCTCATATATATAATTAGTAAGAATAGTTAGAAATGTTTAAATAACATTTTTACTGTAATAATTTTTTATTTTGAAAATTCCGGAAATATTGTGGGGTATGTAGACTTTTGTTGGACACTGTACAGAAATTGGTGATTTATAGTTAAGAATTTGTATGAATGAATAAAATTGATTGTACATTGATGAAATATGATGAAGAAAGAAAGAAGGAATAAAGAATTAAAGTAGAATGTATTTGTAGGTAATATGTGTTTAGTGAGTGCATTGAGTAGTAAAAGTATGTATGTTTTGTGAGGGAATTAGAAGTGGTTGTGTAGTGTGTGAACTTTGATGGAAATATTGTTTGAAAATAATGAATTTGGGTGTTGATTAATGTGTGTAGTATAATTTGACGAAAGGAAGTTTGTTTGTTGGTTGGAGTAGTTTATTTTATGCGTTATTATAGCGCGCGTTTGGTGAAATTGTAACCAGATGGAAGGTTTGAGTGAGTGTGTTTTGGTTGTTTAATGTTTTTTATGTAGTGAAAGTTGGTATTTTTATTAATATTAGTGTTTAAAGAATAGAATGGTAAATACTGTTATGATTAGTTGTTTGTATTGATTATGAATATTGAGAAAGGATTGATACTTGTAAAGTACTTTGTTAAGGATTATATGTTTTCATAATAATTTTAATGTACATACATATATGTACATATGTTTGTTATTTGATTGATATAAAAAAAGAAATGTATAGTTTTATGGATGATAGTATGTAAATTTTTGAAGAATTAAATGAATGTAGTAAAGGAAAATTGTAATTTTTTGATTGTGTAAAAATAATGACATTGTTTATAAGAAAGTTTAGGTGTAGAAAGAAATAAGAGGAAGTCTGGCTGTGTGTGGTTGGGAAATGAAGGAAGTTGTTTGGTCCCCGCAAGGTTGAGGCCCCCCTGGGTCGGTTTTTTTTTGTCAGTACCGGTCCTCAGTTGGTAGCATTGGTGTTCTGGAGAGAGTGGGGTGGGTGGCCGGTGCTGTAGAGCTGGCCAGTTCCCCCTTGACTGTGAATAAGGAAAAAAAGGCGTGTTAGCTTCTCTGGCAAAACGTAAGAATTGTGATTGTCTGTGCCTCCGGCCATATTGTGGCGTCGGTTAGATACGCAAAACCTTTTTTGACTGTATTAAGAACATTGTCAGCGGGCATTGGATGGTTGTACATAATTCAAAAAGCCATTGTACTTTTGAGGAAATTAACATTTGTAAGTTTTATACTTATCATTATCAATCAGAATTGTCTGACACCCCCGTCTGGGGTTCTCATGGTTTTGTTCCTCGATTTATGCTTTGAGACCTTGCATGGTCATTATAATTGCCTTTAGCACTGCTTACACGTTTTAAATTGTCCAGAATTGTATCCTCTACTCCAGTTCCAGTATTGTTTAGGAACTGCGTCTTATTTGTCTTGGACATAGTATTGTGAACAGTTTGTCTATATTATTATTCAGTTATATATATATTGTTAATAGCCCTGTCCCTATTTTTATTTAGATATATGTATATTGCATATTATTTGTCTTGGACACATTATTGTGAACAGTTTGTCTATATTATTATTCATTTATATATATATTGTTAATAGCCCTGTCCCTATTTTTATTTAGATATATATCGCATATTATTTGTCTCGGACATATTATTGTAAACGGTTTGTCCATATTATTATTCATTTATATATATATATATTGTTAATAGCCCTGTCCCTCTTAGTAATTAGTCATTTATTGCGTTTCATTTGTCTTGGACATAATTGTGAATATCCTTTGTTTATTAAACACGTATTGTTAAAAGTCTTGTTACTATAATTCAGCACATATATCTCCTTAACAAAAACTTACAGTTTTAAAAGTTAAGTATAAGGGTTGATTAAACGCCAAAAGGTACATAAATCAGCTAGTACCCAACATTTCATTCATGCTTAGTTCATATAATTTAAGTAATTTTGCTGCATTAACTTTTCCTTCACATTTTTTAGAATTTATTAGATGTCACAGACCCTTATGCTGGCCATATTTATCTACAAAATATTTGTTCAAGTAGCACTGTAGATTGACTTTAATATTTACTCCTTAACAAAAACTTAGTTTAAAAAGTTAAGTATAAGGGTTGATTAAACGCCAAAAGGTACACAAATCAGCAAGTACCCAACATTTCATTCAAGCTTAGTTGATATAATTTAAGTAATTTTGCTGCATTAACTTTTCCTTCACATTTTTTAGAATTTATTAGATGTCACAGACCCTTATGCTGGCCAGTTCGTTCATAATATTATTTGGTTATAATTATGATAAAATGTATATTATATCTTCGTTTTTAAATAGGTACTTTATTTTAACTCTATTCCAAATAATTATTATTCTTCTGATTTATCTTTAATATGCCCTTTATTCTGAAGTTGTCACATCTTATACATGCATGTTAAAGTAGAAAAAGACAAAGTTAGAGTCGGCTACTGTTTAAATTTGAATCACGGAGGATTTAAAACAATATTTCAGACTTGAATTCGTCTAACCGAAATATTCGTGAGCACAAATAACACACAGTTAATAACAAGTAGATTATTCAACAATTATTCATTTCTCAATTGTAATTTAATTTTACTTACAGTAAAATACTGGAATAATTATCTGTCCTAAAAGTATGCAATACTTATTTATTTTATATTACATAACATATTATAACATTGTGAGAAGAACAGCTACATTGAGAGTGTGATTGAAGAAAACTATATTATTTTCTATAAAGCCAGATAATTATTACCTATTATTATAAACGTTTGACTACTACATAAAGTAACAATTACTTTAATCGAAGAATGAACTTAAACAGACGATTTTTATTAAAAATAAAATAATGGAAATCATTGATGTATGTTGGTGTAAGCATTTTTTTAAAAAAGTTTTTAAATTTTGTAGCCTCGTAATTTTTTTTATTTTTTATAACGTTTTCTTTTTAACCTGTAATTAATAGTTTGATTATTATAGATTAATAGATATTACAGTCAATCTACAGTGCTACTTGAACAAATTTTTTGTAGATGAAAATGGCCAGCATAAGGTTCTGTGACATCTAATAAATTCTAAAAAATGTGAAGGAAAAGTTAATGCAGCAAAATTACTTAAATTATATCAACTAAGCTTGAATGAAATGTTGGGTACTTGCTGATTTGTGTACCTTTTGGCGTTTAATCAACCCTTATACTTAACTTTTTAAACTGTAAGTTTTTGTTAAGGAGATTTTTGTACCTTTTGGATAGATTTTCATTTTTGTCTATTTTGCTAAGTTACATATCTGCTTTACTGTTTTTTTTAAATTTGGAATAAGCAATTCTAACATTATAACCTGATAAGGTGTTAAGTAGGAACCGTAACTACCACTGGAGAGATCTTTTTAAAGAATGATTATAGTTGCGGTCCCCAAACCATCCTCAATAACAATTTTTTTGAGAAAGCCTTTTTATATAAAATAGGAAGGTATTTGTACGTAAAAAGCAAATTTAAACTGCGATTTCAGACCTTCCTTTTAAGAGGAGTAAGAAAAATAAACGGGCGATTACAGTACTTCTCCCTAAAAGGCAAAGAGGCAAAGATTTTGAATCGAACGACAATTCATTAATGTAAATAGGTTCACCCAATGATAATTTTAACGATTTCAGTACTTCCTCTTAGTAGGTGTAAGAGCATGATGGCACTTCACAGCCATGTAGAGGAGCTTTAATCACTTCTTCGTGCTAAATTTTATCAAAATCGGTTAAAGCGTTATAGAAATATTGGTAATAATAGTTTTAGAAACGGCCTTACTTGGGTGGGGCAAACTCCCCTCCATATGAGGCGTAGCGACGAGACTTTTAAAGTGCAAATCTGTACAAAATTTCGATTCGAATGACACTTCATTCATGAAAATCAGTTCACTTGTCGATAATTTGAAACGATTGCTATACTTCCCCTTAACTAGTGTAAGAGCAGATCGCCGCTTTAATGTTACGTAGGGGAGCCCTAACTCTATCATCCTACCAAATTTTATCAAAATCGGGCTATGATTTACAGAGTAATTAGTAATAATAATTTTGAAGGGGGCCTTACATTAAGGGGGCTAACTCCTCTCTAATTCGGTGTACAGCGTCGAGACCCCCAAAAGGCACATCTACATAAAATTCCGAATTGAATGTCACCTCATTCATGAAAATCGGTTCTCGCGTTTAGGCGCTACGTAGTTTACAAAAAAGGTAACAACAACAACAAGAAGAAGAAGAAGAAGAACAACAACAATTTCTGAAAATGCCGTTTTTGCTCATTTTCGGCAACTTTTTTCTCAAAATCTATTAGGTCTGGGGGGTTGCAAAAAAATTACAGTTATAAAGGAGGGTTTGCCCTATATTTTAAAGAAAATTTGGGAATTTTATCTTTTATAGAAAAAGAGAAAAAAATTGTCAAAGTTGGGTGTTTTTTAACGTTACGCTTTTTCGTGCACTTTTTGACGATCAATCCTTATACAACTGTCCTACCGGACAGTTTTAATTAATCTATAATAATCAATCTATTAATTACAGGTTAAAAAATTCAAAAACTTTTTGAAAAAATGCTTACATCAACATACATCAATGATTTTGTTTATTTTATTTATTTATTTTATTTATTTATTTTATTTTATTTATTTTTTTAGATCGTCTTTTTAAGTTCATTCTTCGATTAAAGTAATTGTTATTTTATGTAGTAGCCAAACGTTTATAATTAAAGGTAATAATTATCTGGCTTTATCGCAAATAATATGGTTTTCTTCAATTACATTCTCAAACTAGGTGTTCTTCCCACAATGTTGTATATATGTAATATAAAATAAATAAAATAAACATATTTTTTAGGACAGCTAATTATTCCAGTATTTTACTATAAGTAAAATTAGGGGGTCTAAATTAAATTACAATTGAGAAATGAATCATTATTGTTGAATAATCTACTTGTTATTAACTGTGTGTTATTTGTGCTCACGAATATTTCGGTAAAACGAATTCAACACTGAAATATTCTTTCAAATCCGTGATTCAAATTTAAACAGTAGCCGACTCTAACTTTGTCTTTTTCTACTTTTGCATATATATATATATGTGACATCTCAGAATAAAGGGCAAATTAAAGCTAAATCCGAAGAATAATTCGGAATAGAGTTAAAATAAAGTACCTATTTAAAAACGGATATAATATACATTTTATCATAATTATAACAAAATAATATTATGAATGAACTGGCCAGCATAAGGGTCTGTGACATCTAATAAATTCTAAAAAATGTGAAGGAAAAGTTAATGCAGCAAAATTACTTAAATTATATGAACTAAGCATGAATGAAATGTTGGGTACTAGCTGATTTGTGTACCTTTTGGCGTTTAATCAACCCTTATACTTAACTTTTAAAACTGTAAGTTTTTGTTAAGGAGATTTTTGTACCTTTTGGATAGATTTTCATTTTTGTCTATTTTGCAAAGTTACATATCTGCTTTACAGATTTGTTTAAAATTTGGAATAAGCAATTCTATCATTATAACCTGAAAAGGTGTTAAGTCGGAACTGTAACTACCACTGGAGAGATCTTTATAAAGAATGATTATAGTTGCCATCCTCAATAACAATTTTTTTGAGAAAGCGTTTTGAATAAAATAGGAAGGTATTTGTACGTAACTAGCAAAATTAAACTGCGATTTCAGTACTTCCTTTTAAGAGGAGTAAGAAAAACAAACTGCGAATACAGTACTTCTCCCAAAAAGGCAAAGAGGCAAAGATTTTGAATCGAACGACAATTCATTGATGTAAATCGGTTCACCCATTGATAATTTTAACAGTTGCAAGACTTCCTCTTAGTAGGTGTAAGAGCATGATGGCACTTCACTGCCACGTAGAGGACCTTTAATCACTTCTTCGTGCTAAATTTTATCAAAATCGGACTAAGCGTTATGGAAATATTGGTAATAATAGTTTTAGAAAGGGCTTTACTTGGGTGGGGCAAACTCCCCTCCTTATGAGGCGTAGCGTCGAGACTTTTAAAATGCAAATCTGTACAAAATTTCGATTCGAATGACACTTTTTTCATGAAAATCAGTTCACGTGTCGATAATTTGAAACGATTGCTATACTTCCCCTTAACAAGTGTAAGATTAGATCGTCGCTTTAATGTTATGTAGGGGAGCCCTAACCCTATCATCCTACCAAATTTTATCAAAATCGGGCCAAGATTTACAGAGTAATTAGTAATAATAATTTTGGAGGGGGCCTTACATAAAGGGGGCTAGCTCCTCTCCCATTCGATGTACAGAGTCGAGACCCCCAAAAGGCACATCTACATAAAATTCCGAATCGAATGACACCTCATTCATGAAAATCGGTTCACGCGTTTAGGCGCTACGCAGTTTACAAAAAAGGTAACAACAACAACAACAAGAAGAAGAAGAAGAACAAGAACAACAACAATTTTTGAAAATGCCGTTTTTGCACATTTTCGGCAACTTTTTTCTCAAAATCTTTCAGATCTAGGTTGTTGCAAAAAAATTACAGTTATAAAGGAGGATTTGCCCTATAATTTAAAGAAAATTTGGGAATTTTATCTTTTATAGAAAAAGAGAAAAAAATTGTCAAAGTTGGGTGTTTTTCAACGTTACGCTTTTTCCTGCAGTTTTTGATGATCAACCCTTATACAACTGTCCTACCGGACAGTTTTAATGTATATATTCAGTAGCAATTGCCTGAACCTACTATTGTCAATCTCCTTGTATGCATTATTAATCATTTATTTTTATTGTTTACTTTTTTGAATGGACTATTAATTGATCTGTAATTAAAAAATAAACTACAATTAGGCTTTTCATTGATAGAGGTATTTCAAGTGTCGGTGGCGTCCCCCACCCTCGATCCTTCCTTGACCAAGTTATATTGAAGTCGTCGTTCCTTTTATTTTCTGTACTATTGCCCCCTCCCCCTATTTGAAAATTCTTCAGAAGTAATAAAAGGTTTTGGAAGTTAGGTGGCAAATAATGTTTTAGAATTTTGTTTGGGTTAGTTAAGAGAGATAAGAGTTTTATATGTTAAAAGTTTTCTTTAGTGGAAGGAATAGGGTTAATTTATTTAGAGGACTGTAGCATTTACATGGGTATTGTTAGTGATGGGTCTCTTGGTATAGGTATGTAGAAGGGAAGGCAATGAATGAAGGGAGGCAGGCGTAGAGAGAGACGGACAGAAATATGGGAATGTGTGGGGAGATGTATTGGCGGAGCAGCGAAGAAGCGTGTGAGGCAGTGAGAGCAGTGAAGTAGGCAGAACAGGCAGTTAGCCGGCGCGGGCAGGCATATATGTAGGTAGCTAGTTGTAAAGCGATGCACACAAGCCAGCCAGTACATTGAGAGTGAGCTAGGGAGACTAGCTGTGTGGTTGGCTAGGAGGATTTCCTGGAAGGTTGAGATAAATGAAATAATGGTTTTTATGTAAGAGCAGTATAAGTTTGAAAATTGATTGATTAAAAAAATGAAGAAATGCATAGGTAAAGGTTATGTGTAAATTAAAGGGTACTTGTAATGAAATTTTGGGAAAATGGAAATAAAATATAATAGATTTAAAGAAAGGAAGAGAAATGGAGAATAAGGCAGACAGAGCAGCATACTAGCATAGGTATTCAAGGTAGTTTTGTTGGAGTTTGATTTTGTTGAATTTTATGATTAATATTTATTTAATGGGGAAAAGAAGTGTTTTTTGTATTAAGGAGATAGGTAAGTATTGGAATAGTAGTGATTTTGGCTTAGCGGAAATGGTAGCTAGCTACGTAGGTAGGGACACTTGAAAAGAGATGTTTTGTTTGGAAATAAGATGAAGGCAGTGACTGGAGCAACTACTGTCCTGCTGGTGGCGCTAGTGTCGATTATCACTTGATTTATTGTTAAGAATGAAAAATAGAATTGAATAGAATTTGATATACACAAGTTTATTTGATAGAGGAGGAAAAGAGATGTAAATGAAAGTTGAAATGACTTCTGATTTATTAATTTGTTGCTATTAAGGTTACATACGCTTTTGAGGAAGTGAGTGAAGCATAAAAGTACATAAGTAAAATAAAATAAGAGTAATAAAAGTTGTTAAAAAAATGAAATAAAATCAATAATAATAATTATAAGTTGAAATAGGATAAGTAAAAGGGACATGGTTGGAAATAAAATATAAAGTTGAAAATAAGATAAAAAGTTATGAGGAGAGAAATGAAGATAAACTAAAAGAAAGTATTCTCCGAAAAGAAAACTTGTAATTCTAAGAGACTGTTTACAATAATTGTATATGGCATTTACCTGATGTTTAGATTTTATAGTTTTTAATTTTTCAAAGAGAATTAGAAATAAAGGAGGATGAAAAGGTGTTTGTAAAAAATTGGAAAGGAAGTAAGATGTAAGGTGATGGAGAGTTTTAGATTGGAAAAGAAAAAACATGATTGAATGTTAACAAGAAGAGGAGGAAATTAAGGAAATATCATTACAGTAAAATGTATATGTGGATCGGTTAAAATAAAGTTTTGTGCATTTTATTGTGCAAAGACGTATTTGAGTAATGAAGGTAAGATTGCAACCTAAATGGAAATACATTTGATTGATAGCTAAATTAGAGACATGTGTGTAAAATAGATTATATCTGCTATTGAAAACCTCTGATAGGAAGTTATTTATGAGTTTGCTGATGATGTTTTTCTTTTCTTTTGTTAAAATGAAAGGATGGTGGGTAAGTAAAAGATGGAATGCACCAATAGACGACATTGTGCTCTGAATGAAAGATATGCAAGTTTTATTATTATTTCTTTTGTGAGGATTTATTGAATATAAAATATTATAAGAAACATAAGGCAGACATGTACTATTCATTGTGAGTATTTTAATGAAGAAATTATAAATTGACTTTTAAAGGGAAATTATAATGGGCGAAAATGGAAATTGTAATGGAAGTAAGGAATTGGGAGTAGTTTTTGGAAGGTCTAGAGATTGTAATTGTACAGTTTGAAGCAAGTGGAGATAACTGTGAGCCCAGATTTGTGAGTAATAGAGTAAAGTGAGCACACGTCCTGATTTTGGCGGGACAGTCCCGCCGATTTTGAAACATGTGCCGCTTTTTAGAAAATATCTGGATTTCTTATTTTAAATGTAGTGTAGAAATTTATTAAGTATTATGGTAAATATAAAGAAATTAAAAAAGCACATAAAATGCATACAGAGTAAACTAAATTAGGCAATGTAGCAAGTAAGATTTACTCGGTGGTGTTGGATGATTGTCGTTACGTCTCGTACATTGGGATCGTCTAATTGGGTGACATTAAAAAATGAGATTTTATGGGAATATGTGTAAAAATGTTTTGAATATATTAGTAACGATTTTGCGAAAAATAATATTGTGAGGTGTGATTGGTAAAAAGATATGTTACAGATGAAAAAATGAAATGTTGCTGTCTGCAAATGTGGAAAGAGAGAAAAAATGGACGGAGTTATTGCATGATTTTAAACAGAATAATATTGCTTATGAAAATATTTTGAAAATTGTGGAATTGGCGCTTTCCCTTGCAGGAACAAATGCAGCAAGAGAAGGTGTTTTTTCTAGTATCAATAAAATATGGACAAGTGAAAAAACGCAGTTGAAGAGTGCAAGTTTAAAATGTATGGATTAAAGTGTAAAAGATAATTTGACCAATTGATGTGAAATATTTGACGACATTTTAATAAATGATGCGAATCTATTGGAAAATATTGACACGGATGAAAAATATGACGGTGAAAGAAAATGGTAATTTTTTTAAAATAAAAAATTTAATTTGATTAAAAATCATGATGTTGAAATTATGATTTTTTACAAATATTTTTATAGTTAGCAATAATTAATAATAAAGAGATTTTTGTTAAAATATATGAATGTATAGAATAAAATATATATAACTAAATTGTAATTGTCATTTGATTCTATTTGTGCGGCTTTTTCTCAATGAAAATGTGGTCACTTTACAATAGAGCATTGTTGGTTTGAGGATAGAATTGAGTATGTAGTTTCTTTCTAGTTTGGTGAAGTGTTGCCGCAGAATTGAACAAAATAGACTTTACTTTATTGAATGCCAGTTTCTCTGCGTTGGCGAAGTACGAGTACTTTGAGGCGTGGAAATATTTACCATTAGAAGTAATAGGCACACCTAGGTAATGAAAGAGATGAAGAATTTGAATAGGCTTTGGTGAAAAGGTAATATTAGGGAATTTCTTTTTACGAGTACTGTTTGAAAAATGTATGATTTTACTTTTACTTGCATTAAGAGTGAGGTCTTTTAAACAAGAGTACTGTTGGAGTATGAGCAAGTGAATAAGAGAATTTGGAAAAAGAAGTATGTGATGTGCGTAAGGTATTAAGATGATCTGATTGTTGCGGTATATTGAAGAGAGGTAGCGCGTTTAGACTTGTAAAATTGTATCATATCGGAAGTAAATAGATTAAAGGGAAGAGGAGATAGAAATAAGTTTTGATTTAGAGTTTGTATTAGATAAATTAAAGGATTATTTGAAAGAATTGGGAAGAGTATTAATATTAATGAAATGATTTGAGAGGAGTTTGGGTGTTGGCCAGTAGTGATGGGCTATTTGAGCGGACTCGTTGCAGTGGTACGAGTTGATTCAAATGCCTATTTAAAAAAAAAGTGATTCCGCCCCGCTGCAAAAAATTGAGGTAAATTAAAATGAAAATGAGGCAGGAAGGATTAAACATAAGAAGAAATGTGACGGAATTTAGTAAAATATATGATTAAAAGTTAGGTTTGCCATTTAATAAGAAAAGTATATTTGTTGAAGACACATTAAGTACTATCCCTAATTTGCAATTGCTGTGATAAATATAAAATGAAGAAGGTAAGAGAAAAATAGGCTACTGAAATATAAATTAAAGCAATGCAGTTTTGTGATTATCTAGCTTGACTGGAGTTAACTTGCTTCAATTGAAGAGGATTGAAGATAGAGAAAGGGAAATGGGTAGGAAATTATTGCATAGAAATTGTAACTGTTGATAAAATAACGAGGTAACGAGGACTGACTCCTCCTGCATACTAGATCAGTGTGTGTTTATATTTTATTTGAAATTGTTGGTATTTTATAAGAGTAATGGAGAAAAAGAAAGAAATTTGAAAAATGAAAATGATGTTAAGAAAGCGTTATAATGTTTTTTGTATTGAAATGAAAGGAATATTTAAGTAAAAAATATTTCCAATCGATGAATGTTTGTGAAATAGATGAAGTGTGGGAGGGATGGTGAAAAGGAGTGTAATGGGGGGGGGGGTCAATTAATATAAAACAAAGTGTTCGACCATTCCAATTTTAATTTAGTTGAAGAAGGATCAGGGGTGGGGGACACCACCAACACTTGAAATACCCTTAGAAAAAATATAATTAATGTTTATTTAACAATTAAGGTATAAATGACAACGTTTACAATGCACTTAACAAAAGGAATAAAGTCTATATTACAATTAAAGAATAAATGACAACTTACAATGCACTTAACAAAATGAATAAATTCTATATTTAATTCTTTCTTAATTACTAGACACGGTATTGGGGATAATTATTCAAGGAACAATTAATATAACGAGAGTTCTGACTCTCTTTTAGCGCTAATACCAGGCACGGTATTGGAAAGGATAGTTTTGACAATGTATTAAATGTACAGGGCTGTGCACAGGGAATTCTCTAGTTACAAATACCATACAGCTATCCTGACATAAATTATTATTGGAATCATCAGAACCCCATACGGGGGTGGCAAGTAATTTTCTCTTAATAATGAATGTACAAGACTTACATACATGTCAGATACAGAAGGTACAATAAATGATAACAATATGGCCATTAAAGTCCAATTCTTAACAATCTCTCCTCATTAGCACTTGGCACATGTTCCTCCGGCGGAAGGACGCCATCAATTTGGCGGACCGACGCACAGCACTCAAAGTCAGTCTGCAGTTCCATCTCTGTTGAGGTGCCCAAGGGCAACTGAACTTCCTTGCACTGGCCACCATGTCCATACTACCAATGCTGCCAACGGACAATTGACGCTCAAAGAAAATTCTCTTCAAGGGGGGCCGCAACTCCTTGCGAGGATCCAACAGTACACGTAACTTGGTGGTCCTGACAAGGACCAGTTACAAAAATATATCAGCCCACGAATCGCCTATGGCGCTCCCCAGCGGGGAAACCACACAGTTGAGTGGCCCTGAAAAAGGGCGATCTCGATGTTGGGTAAAGCCGCTCCGAGAATAGCTTGAAGACAGCGCGAGCCCACAGAATAAGTGAAGTGAGAGGCCCTGAAAAGGGCCGTAAGCTAATACCAGTCAACCGGCTTTGGGAGCCCCGGCAGTGTGGCCAGCACCCCGATAAACCCCGGTACCAATTGGCCTGGTCCTCGCTCGTATCTCACTCTGTGGTAGCGCTGGTGATTCTGCTTGCCTCTGTAGCTGGTCCGGTACAGAGATCCAGGTGGTTTTTAAAGTAAGGCCCAGTCAGCAACCTTCAAGCTAGTGTAGCTATTGTTGATGTTTCCATGTTGAAAAATTTTCTTTGACTGATGCAGACACGGCCGATTCTGCCCTTTATATAGCAAAGCCGACCGTGCCGTGCGCTGGCGACGCGACTGTTTCGCTATCTCTGAACCGTCCAAAGAACCAAACTGCCATTCCAGAGTGTTGAGAAAGACTTTTAAAATGGGCTATTTGCCTCTTTTTCTATTTTATTTTTATTTATTAAAAAAAACATATATACATATAAAAATACATTGCTTATATTTACAAAAATTATGTAGCTGTTCAATTATATAGCAAAGTAAAGTTGGGGTTCCAACAGTGATTATTTGGTTAATGTTTTCGTTAGGGACTGCAGTCAAGAGATGATGGACATATTTGTACATAAATGGTATTTGAAAGGAAAGTTGTTTAAGGCAAGTGTGAAGTATTGTGTGATTATGATGTCCGTTAATATTGGGCTGAGACAAGTTGCGATGGCTACGCGGAAATTTTGTTTGTAGGAAAAATAGCCCCGGTGACAAGAATGTTTGAAAAGTTGTAGAAAGTTGTGAAGCGGTATCTGTGTGTATTGTTTTATGGTGTTGCATTTTTTGGGAATTATATTGAGTACTAATTGTGTACTCTTTAACAAAAACTTACAGTTTAAAATGTTAAGCATAAGGGTTGATTGAACGCCAAAAGGTACACAAATCAGCAAGTACCCAACATTTCATTAACACTTCATTGATATTATTTAAGTAATTTTACTGCATTAATTTTCATTAATATTTTTTAGAATTTATTAGATGTCACAGACGCTTATGCTGGCCATTTTCATCTACAAAATATTTGTTCCAAGTAGCACTGTAGATTGATTGTAATATCTACTTATCTATAATAATCAAACTAATAATAACAGGTTAAAAAGAAAAACGTGATAAAAAATAAAAAAAATTATTAGGCTAAAAAATTCAAAAACTTTATTCAAAAAATGCTTACACCAATATACATCAATGATTTTGTTTATTTTATTTATTTATTTTTATTTTTATTTTTAAATAAAAATCGTAGTTTTAAGTTCATTCTTCGATTAAACTAATTGTTACTTTATGTAGTAGTCAAACGTTGATAATTAAAACTGTCCGGTAGGACAGTTGTATAAGGGTTGACCATCAAAAACTGCACGAAATAGCGTAACGTTAAAAAACACCCAACTTTGACAATTTTTTTCTCTTTTTCTATAAAAGATAAAATTCCCAAATTTTCTTTAAAATGTAGGGCAAACCCTCCTTTATGACTGTAATTTTTTGCAACAACCCAGATTTAGTAGATTTTGAGAAAAATGTTGCCGAAAATGAGCAAAAACAGCTTTTTCAGAAAATGTTCTTGTTCTTGTTCTTCTTCTTCTTCTTCTTCTTCTTCTTCTTCTTCTTCTTGTTGTTGTTGTTACCTTTTTTGTAAACAACGTAGCGCTTAAACGCGCCGACCGATTTTTGAGAATGAGGAGTCATACGATTCGGAATTTTATGTAGATGTGCCTTTTGGGGGTCTCGACGCTATACGTCAGATGGGGGAGGAGTTAGCCCCATATATGTGAGGCCCCTTCTCAAAATTATTATTACTAATAACACTGTAAATGTTAACCCGATTTTGATAAAATTTGGCAGGATGAAAGGTTTAGGGCTCTCCTACGTAACATTTAAACGACGTTCTGCTCTTACCCTTATTAGGGGGACGTATGGCAATCGTTTCAAATGATCGACGCATGAACTAATTTTCATGAATAAAGCGTCATTCGAATCCTATATCTTGTACAGATTTGCATTATAGAAGTCTCGACGTTGTGCCACTTCAGGAGGGGAGGAAGGGGTAGAGAGGGAATACTATTTTTACTAATATTTCTTTAACGCTTAGTCCGATTTTGATAAAATTAAACACGAAGAAATGGTTAAAGCTTCCCTACTTGACTTTAAAGCGCCATCATGCTCTTACACCCAATAAGAGGAAGCCCTGCAATCGTTAAAATTATTGACGAGTGAACCGATCAATTTACATGAATGAATTGACATTACAAATCGAAATTTTATGTGGATATATGTTAGCTTTTGTGGATCTTAATGTTCAATATTCATCAATTAATCAATATTCAATATTCATCAATTAATCAATATTCATCGCCCGATTTTGATTAAATTTGGCAGAAAGAAGGTTTCAACTTTTACTGCATTGCTTTCTATTATTTAATACCCCTTCATGGGATGTATTCATCATTCATCATTTCATGCCATAACATTTCTCTCAATATCCATCTTCTTACCACCAACCACTTGTTACCACTCCCCCATAACTCGTAACATGTTTTTATTTTCATTCTACATCTTCCGACTAGTTGTTCACTAATTCTCCATAACTATTCTCAGTCTGCATTTTCTTCCTGCCAACTTGGCAACATTCCCCCCTAACTTTTCTCTAGTCTTTATCTTCTACTCACTGATTTGATGAGAAAGAGCGTCCAGCCGCTAAGTTAAAGATTTGGCAGACAGCTTTTTCTTTTTGTAAAATAATAAGATGTTTTTAAGATTGAAATGTTTTGAGTTTTGTATTGGGCTTGGAGTTTGTCTTTAGACAGAAGTTGGGTATTAACTTGGTTAAAATTATGGAAGAAAAGTGTTTAGTTTGAATTAATGGGCGATCTAATTGAGACAGTCCCTGACAGTTTACTTTTTGAAGTTGTGTTGGGTGTTCCGTGATAGATTTGGTTTGGGCAAATGAAAAGTGTATTAATTTTATTGATGATTTTTATGTTAATTAACTGAGAGCATTTCCCTGTTGTTTTGTCCTTAAAGTTACGTGGTAATATAAAACTAGGTAAAAACTATTTGACTTGCTGAAAATTTGTATGGAATTGAAAATGAAGTGAATTGTAGCATGAGAAAATGATTTGTAGTAAACATGTGCAAGTAGATTTTGCTTTGGAAACAGCAGATTGCTTAAATAAAAAGTGAATAAAATCGATTGAGAATCATGCCTGTGAGGTTGGTATGTTTAAACATGTGAAATATGGTGAAAATAATTTGAAAAAAGCATGGTTTGACCGGGAATGCTATAAGTGTAAAACTTTAGTTGAAAAAAATGATAGAAGCTGGAAATGTAATAAATAACTTGCAAGCGTATATTATTTGTAAAAAAAACTATAGGAATGTTATAAAGTTTAAAAAAGTTGAGTTGTAGGAAGATATTTGTAACAAAGTTTGAGATTGTAGGAAGAGTTGAGACTTTTGGAAAAGAATAAAATATACTAGAAGATACGAGGTTAAAATGCCTTCTCCCATTGCTATGGAAGCTTGGAATACCTATCTATTAAATTGATACCCTCCTAATATTTATTTATTTATTTATACTACATTAAAGCGTGAGGCTTATTGTAGGGAGTTGGGTAAAGTATTTACATAAGTATTTAGAAAATTGAAGAACATAAAACAAAAGAAAAAATGAAATTCCATAAAAAAGAAAGAGAAAGTAAGATCTTTATCAGTATAATAACTTAGATAAAATAAAACCAATACTTAGTAATAATAATAATAATAATATTACAAGAAAATAATCTAAATGAACCAGCACAGGATACTAAATGAATTTTTGAGTATTATAAAATCACACATGAACATAAAAGAAAACAAAAAATGAAATTCCATAAAAAAGAAAGAGAAAGTAAGATCTTTATCAGTATAATAACTTAGATAAAATAAAACCAATACTTAGTAATAATAATAATAATATTACAAGAAAAATATTATTATAACTAGAACTGATAACTTTGTCAATATCTTGACTTAACAAATTGTTACTGTACGCAAATACCATATTATGAAATTAACTTTCAATTAACTTGACATCTTGAGCCATCCAAACATCAGATCTGGCAATAGAAGTTAAACAGTTTCTCAAGTCATGGGTGGAGTTAAAGGGCAAGTGAAAAGTATGGAAGAGTGCAGCTAGTCTGTTGTAGCAGATCTTAGGGGTTCTATCATGTGACATATTAAGCAGACAGACCCACCATTTGAGCATTCTCTTAAATATCTTGAATTGGGTGTGAATACGGCCAGTTTGGGGTTGATATAGCTGCTAATATTGAATACGATTACTGCTTGAAGTTAGATGTTAGTGAGCCTCTCTTAGACAATGCTATTAATGCTAATGAAATGGCAGGTTGTTTAAAAAGATGTAAACTAGGTAAAGCTGGTGGGCAAGATGAAATAAATGATGACTGACTTTTTTATAAATTGACCTGAAAATTGGCTACTTTATTTGGAAGTGTTTTTTAATAAAATAATGGAATGTGAAGATATTGGTGTAAAATAGTGATGTTTATGTTGGATAAAAAAGGGGATAAAATGTGCAGAGATAACTACAGGGGTATTGGTGTGGTTAAGATTTTGACTGAGATAATTTTAAGTAGGAAAATGTAGTTGCAGAGTTTGTGAACTCTATAGCTGAGATAAATTATGGTATTAAAAAGAAAAATGTTGATTGTCTTTTGGTAGACTTGCAAAGAGCATTTGACTGGATTTGTGAGTATTAGAGATAATAATGGATATTGTATAAAGGTGAAGCTGAAGGAAGGAGTAATTGAGGGAGAAATTTTGAGTGCCATTTTTTTTAAGCTATTCGTATCCGATTTGGAGGGTTATTTGAGAATTGGAATTGATGAGAAAAAGGATATTATCCTATTGGGTTTTTGGAGATAGCCCCTCCGATTTAAGAAAGAAATGAAAAGTATTAGAGTGCTATTGAAGCTTAAAGAAATTGCAGGTTAATAGAGGGAAAGTTAAAAGTTGTGAAAATGTTGACTTTGGTTGTTCCAGGCTGGAGATGGTTTGGTATTTTAATTATTTGGGCATTACATTTTCTAGATGTTGACTTTTTAAAGAGGCTAAAGATGAAGGAAGCGGTTAGGAAGGCGAACTGTGCAATGGGCTGATTGTTTAATATTTTTTAGAAAAATAATTGAAAATGTTGGGAATGAAGAATGTATGTTTTTAATTGAATAATTAGAAATGCTGTGCTGTATGGATGGTGCTCCCGTGTGGATGATTTGGATGCTGTAGAATGTAGATTTATTAAAAGAAGGTTAAATGTTAACCAATGTAGTGTGAAAATGTGTTTTTGAACACTGGTGAAGGTTGACAGTGAAAGGATGAATGATAAATTGAACTGGTACTGACAATTGCGAAGTTTAATTAATAAATTGATTGCATCCTTTGTGTGGCGAAATAATTTGAGTAAATCTGATTTAGACTGTATCGTTGATAGATATAGGGCTTATTTATTTAATGAAGATGTTGCCAGAGCAAGAAATTGTAATTATAGTAAAGATTTGATTTGCATGGAATAATTGGTAAAGAAATATGGTGGCAACCTTATCTCCTGTTGGATATTGCTGTAAAATATAAAGGCCTATTTGCTGAGCTAAGATTAAATGGGAAACATTTTTGAAGATTTACTATAGACAATGTAAGTTTTAAAATTAGTGGTGAAAATGTTTGTAAGCTGTGCAATTTTGATGGCCAGCTTAGCATGGAGAGAGTAGTTAGGAATGAGAAGAAAGAAAGCCTTTTCCTGTTGTAGAAATACATGAATTTTTGGCTAAAATTAAGAGAATTTCTATTATTATTTTCTATTTGTTAACCTTATATTTTTTTATATTTTAGTAGTGTATTCATTATTAGTAGTTGTGCGTTTTTTTTGTTATTAAAAATATAATTTAAAAAATAAATAAATAAATAAATAAATATGGTTATTGGAAAATGTATTACTTTTATTTAATTTTTTTGTTTTTTATATTAAGTATTTTATTTGTTAAAGAACGATTTTTAGTTATTCTTTATATGTTTAAGTTAAAAGTGTACTTTTATTTTATGTTTTTGTTTGTAAACACAATTGCATTGTAACGACTGATAAATGTAAAATGTAATAAGATGTTTTAAAAGGTTGATGGTAAATAAAAATTTCTTTGTTTATGAGTAATTATGATTTTGTTTGAAGGGTTATAATTTTATTTTATGGGAATAATTTGCTAGCCATTTGCAAATCAAGTTACAATAAGGACAAAACTGGAGTTTGTTTAATTTTTATATTTGACTGGCCTATTTTTGTTAATATTTGGTTAGGTTGTTAATTTGATATTTATGAGATGAATTGGAAATTAGGTAACTACTTGATGTGTTGACAGACTGGAATTAATAATAATTGTTTATTAATCTTTAAATTATTTATTTATTGATAACTGTTTAAATACAATTGTATATAACAGTGAAATTTGACCCAACAAAAGAAATAAACTAAAACTGTATAAATTATAAACATAAAGAATAAGTACATAACTTTTATAAATATAATAGAAAATTCCATATAATATTATAATGTCAATTAATCTTTAAATTATAAAATTTACATAATGAAAAAAAATAACCCTTAAAGAGAGAAAGTGCATGGACATGTTCCATCTGCAGAGTTGCACTAATTATAAGTCATACAATCTATTGACTTTCACAAAATACATAATAAAAAATAAAATGTAAAATGAATAGAAATTATAAATTCTGTTTGAAGAAAAATAGTGAAGAAAGAGAATTAAAATAAAAATACTCTTTTTTACATACACATACCCAATTAGTAATTGAATTGTCATTTTTCTATAATTACTAGCTGAAGGAATAAATTTATTTAACAATAGCCAATCATATCCATTTAATTGATCTATTAGTTGTGCCATGCTTAATTCTACTTTGCCAAAACATCTGACTCTAAATTCCCTGATAATTGGGCAAACCGCTATAAAGTGATTGGAGAAGATTCGGAAGGACTAATTGGTCCTTCCAAGACCCTGACGATCTTTGGGAGAGCAAAAGGAGTAAACTATAATTTGAAGACTGACAATAAAAGGGAAATTAACGTATTATAAATGTTGAGGACTTACATGAACTGGCATTACATGCTTATTACTATGGTCATGACCAAATATGAAATTAAACATCGAATGAACACAAAAAACTATCTTAGTGAGCGGATCACAAACACGAGGTTTTTCACATAACCGGAAGAACGCCGACAGTATATTCCGTTGTTGAAGCCCACAGCATGAAAAACGAATTCTGAATATTCCTCGAAGAGGGAGGAGGGACGATTAGAAATAATATTTTAAATTAACCGTTAAATAGGGGATGGAACTAGGTGGGGGACACCACCACTCAAAATACCTTTTACAAAGAAGCAAATATTTATTAATTTTGACAATCGGGAATACTTAAAGTTAGAATTCAGAATAAGAAAAACATTTCCTGACGAAATAGGAACACACTAGGCTATGGCGTGTTATAAAGTTTTAAGACTTACAAGAGCAGATATTACATTATTTTCTGCAATGGTCATGACCAAATATAAAAATTAAACATCCAATGGATCCAAAAGATGACTATAGTGATCTGATCACAGGCACAAATTTCACACCTAACCGGAAGAAGCCCGATAGTATTTTTTGATGCTAAGCACAGAGACACAGCCAAACAAACACATGAAAAACGACCAAACACTTTCGTCAAGTCCAAGGACAACTGCCTGAGCCAGGTCACGTACGCAGTCCCTTTTTTCCTACAGACCTCCAATGCAGCCAACCCTCCACTGCATCAACCTAAATTTCCCACAAGGGGGCCGCACCTCCTTGCGAGGATCCAACAGTGATAAAGATTCTCCACAGCCCCCAAATTACACATGGAAGAGTAATGCTGTGCCTCTGTACGCGTTTTGTTGTAATTTAATTTAAGAAGCTACCCTCTTGCTTTAAAAATATTACTCATTAGATAAAAATTATTGTCATCAGATTTATAATGAACATACATAATTTAAGTTGTTTGTACAGAGAGTGAAAGGTTGAATGGAAAGCTTTTTTTAGACATTCTTCTTTAAACTCTTATTTATTTTCTCAAAGAATCCATTGAACGAATGGAAATTCAAGGATGGATTTCGTAGTTGCAATACTTGTCCATTCACTTTTGCTGGGTTGCTGCAGATAAAGGCACAGTTGGAAATGAGATGGCCGACAAATTAGCGAAGGCTGCCTCCAGGAACATGGATTTGGATTGTACATGTATAAAAATTCCGCGCTCAACTATAATCTGGAATTTAAGATGTGAAAGTATTAGTGAGTGGAATGAATGGTGCGAGAAGGGAAGCACCACTAAACTCTTCTTCCCTACCATCTATGACCGACTGAAAGTGAGCCAGCTTCCGCTCGGCTTTAAGTTAACGCAGGTGCTGAGTGGCGATGGCAAGTTCCGACAATACCTTCATCGCTTGCGCATTATTAGTGATGCCAGCTGCCAGTGTGGAGATTTATCGAGTCAGACGGTCACCCATATTATTTTTGATTGCAGGCTGGTTGAAAATTTTCGCCTTCCTTTAGTTCGGGCTATGCTGTTAAATAACTTTGAATTGAATCACTTGTCACTGCTGCATACCGAAATTCTACCGTTATTTGTAAAATTTGTAAATAACATGAATTTTGATAAATTGTAAATTAAGTGAATCGACCCAAAAGTAAATTAACATTTTCATTTTATTATTTAATTAATTTTACTAATTTAATTATTTTATTGAATTATATTAATTTCAATTCTATTTCGGTTCATTCTGTAATTGTTTCAAGTTTCTATATATTTTTGCATTATTTCAATTTAATTTAGCTACTTTTATCATTTCATTATTTTAAGTGCCGTTTTCTAATTTCATTATTTATCTTTGATTATTATGATTTTAATATTCTTTATTTTATTATTATTAAGTATTATCTTCTTATATCATTTAATTTAATATCATTTTGTTAGTATTATCAACTATTATATTCTACTCTAAATTATTATTTGATTATTGATGGTAAATGTTGTATACCAGCATGTATTATACATTGTATGGAGCATGCAGAAATAAAAGTTTAAAAAAAAAAAAAAATCTCCAAATTTGTCAAGTCAGTGTCGCACTTTATTAACAGCTAAAAATATTGTTCTTTGATTTTGGGGTTTAGTTCTTTTAAAAAAACATAGGCTCAGCTCAGACTGGAATTAGTGAACGAGTTGTTGGAATGGATTCGAACCCTGGAACTGATTCAAATCCAACGACTCGTTCTGGCGATGACTAATTGGTTGTGTTATGCGTGGGGTGGGTAGGAGTTTTAAGGGAGACAAGTGTGAGTTGGTGGAGGGGATGAGAGTGGGGATGAGTGGAGTGGGGGTTGCGCAGTGCGCATGCGCGAATCCCCTCTATATAAGACGGTGTACTGTGCGGAGCAGCTCATTCATTCGAGAACAATCAAAGGAGTAACATCTGAGGAAGAAGAAGAAGGATGCACTGCTAGCTAGAAGACTCAAATAAGAAGAAGCAAGCTGAGCGGCTGAAGATGAGATATTGTTATCGTAGCAAGCAGCTACGTGTTCACCAGCGGATAAGATCAGTGCTACCAGCTAGGACAACGAAGAGTCCTTTTCAGGGCCAAGAACCTTTGATGCCAAGTGGTTGGGGGATCATCATCCTTGGCAAGTGAAGTCAGAGTCGAACTTACAAGACTTCTCTTCAAATTTGCCAACTGTGGATTTCCTACTTGCAATACATCTCCAAATTTGTCAAGTCAGAGTCGCACTTTATTAACATGTTTAGTTCTTTTAAAAAACAGAAACCGCGGGAAAAGTTTGAATTTGAAAAAGCGCGGGAAAGCTGTTTGAATTTGAAAAAGCGCGGGAAAGCTGTTTGAATCAGAAAGACGAAAAAAATTTTCTTGGCCGGCGGCCAAGATTTATCATATAAATTAATAAAAAAATGTGCGCAACGCGCCCTGTAAAGGCGCATCCTGCTGCGCGCGGGGACAAAAAATAACCACAGATGTGATAAACTCCAAGTGGCCAAGGCGGAAGCGCTGGGCAGCTAATGTTAGTAGCTGGCCTGAACTTCTCACCACTTAGCACACGAGTCTTGGGCCAGAAGACAAGTGTGCCACTGGCCAGCGGGGAGTTTACCCCACCTCTGAGGCAAAGTTCCAAACTGCCTGTAGTTGATTTGGTCTGCTACAGCCTCTAGAAACTGTGCCACACCGAACAACACAAGTCTCTGTTCATAAAGAACGGAAGACGTGTTTACAGGCCAGCAGGGAACTGCTCTTTGCTATTCTCACTTGTCTGGTCAGCAACAAGCAACATATCTGTATAAAACAGACAGAAGCCCACATGCAAAACCACACAAGTAGGCTAGCCCCTAACTCGAAGGCGTGCTGTGTCACCACAGCTTTGTGAGTGGGGTTCGCCGAGTCCGAAGACCCAGCGAACATTTCAAAAATATCACCAGTAACTAGTACTGGGGTGTTACAGATGAGATGGTATTCCCACGCTGCGCCTTCGTCCAGGCGGATTTTTTAGTCCCACGCTGCGCCTTCGTCCAGGCGGATTTTTTAGTCCCACGTTGCGCCTTCATCCAGGCGAACAATGGCCAGCTAGCCTCTTCTCACTTGATACTGCTGGCTAAGCTGTAAAATCCCACGTTGGCAGCTATCCTCCTTGAGATGTTGATGGTTTAAAAATTCTTGAGTGACTGACCAGAGCGCTCAACTGGCCGTCTTATATAGGGCTCTATCTCAATTCCTATTGGCTACGTTCGTACAATACTTGTACTGCAGTAAAGTACCCCCACTTGACGCAGACGACTCCAGCGGCCACAACTGCAATCTCTATTTATTGAAAATTCCATATTTTAATTATTATTCAATAATTTCTTATTCCTTTTGTAATAAATGTTTTTTCTCTTTACTATTTCACATTGTAACAACATTTGATAATATTTCAAGTCATAAATTTACTTATTTCAATATTTGTAAAATTGACAAGCTATGAGTTACGAACTCAGCCAATAGAAAGTGTGTCTACGTTATGGTCCGGCCGTTTTCTAATATACACAGGAAAATCTGCCTAAATTTGAAGTGTTCTTTTATTACGTGCGCTACTTGTTACTTCATTTACCGCGTACAGTGTTTCTAGCTTCCCTAGTTTAATGCCTTTTCAGGGCCACCTTCGTTTTGTTGGTATTGTGCAGTGATAGTGTAGAATCATCAACACAGGTGTCTCTTTTAGCACACTTACCAGAGAAAGGAAGCGCGCTAAATTTCCACTTTTATTTAATAGCGCGGGAGAAAATTGGCGTCTTACCAAGTGAGTTGATTTTAATTATTACGCTGTTTTGACTTGATTTTAGTAGTTTCACATTATTTGAAATATCAATTTTCATGTCTTTAATGATTTTAGACGACATAATCATTGAAATATTTTTTTATTTTGCTATTTACGTGAAATTAGTAATTATTACAATCAATAAAGATGAAGATTATTTATCAATAATGAATCATCTACCAATTTATATGATACTATTTAAAAGACTTAGATCTACAAAAAGTGATATTACTTCTGTTTGTTAAATAATTAGTACTTATTGCAAGTAATAAATGTTGTTATTTATTATTATATTCAAGCTTAATGTGTTTCTATTATCAATACACTAGCTTTTCTATCATTTTAATACATTATTAAGCAAGTAAACGTTCAACAAGTGTTTGAATATGTGGAGAAACGCGCCAAACTAGTAAGTTGTGATTACGTCATTTCCCCCTAGGAGTTTCCAAACTAGTTAACCATACACTTCCGATTGTATTACCCTTGTTTTCTTTCCACAAAGAGCTTAAGCTCAAGCTATGTGTGTCTGTGTGAGTAGGGCTACTCGGCTAGTTTCCAGAATATCGATATGTATCTTCGATTTTATTTACCTTCACATGTAACCTAACCTTTTCTTCTTATTTATTTATCCTTTTATTTATTCCTTATTTTCAAGCTAAATATTTGACTGTTATTATATGTAATGGCGAATATTATTGCTAAATTCTTAAAGAAATTGATTAATTGCATAATAAAAATAATACTTTTAAATGAATTTTTTTAGTACTTTTGATGTAATTATTCTATTTTTACTAGCTTGCTGCATTAATTAAAGACTCGTTATGATGCATTTTTGGAATATTATTCAAGTTTTCTAAAATAAGAGAATTTAATAGTAATTGTTATAATTTGTATCAGAGTAGAACATTTGTAGGAAATCAATTTTTGTCTTTTTCTTAAAGTTCTACATCTCATTTTTGAAATTTTCTATTTATTTCATTTTTGCTGTGAATACGAAAAAGTTTACATGAACAGCTAAGGGAAACCCCACCTCCTGCCCACATAGCTGGGATTGTTAAGTAAGCCATTCTTACACCGGATCATACGAGAATCAAACGTATTTCTTTAATGTATTTTATGGATTTTATACTTTTTAATTGTTCATTTTTGGGTCTATTCATTCTCTTTAACTTAATACCACTCATTGATAATGAATGTAAGTGTTCTTTTCAATTGAAAAAAATTATTCAACTATTTCACTTTTTACTTTATCTCTTTTATTGAAATTGTCAATATTTAATACTTTTTTGCATTATTTATTTATTCTTTATTAATGAAAAGGATGAATAATTAAAAAGAAAAAGGTAGATTATAACTTCACTTGTTGTACATGTATGGACATAGGGCCAGGTCATGCTTTCTATCGGATTTTGCTGGTACTGCACTGCTGCAATTGTGAGATGTGTATGGGAGCAATGAATAGATTTTTATTTTAAATTATGGTCAATAATGTACATATTTCTATTACTTCTTTCATTTATTTAAGATTAAATTATAATTTATGAATGCATTTATTTCTACAATTTTACTTTTGTTAATTGTATTTCCATAGAAAACTGTCTGAGTTAGTAGCCATTAAGATGCACACTCTTTAAACAAGTTTTACATTTAATTATTTATTTAGATAGTTATTCCTTTTTTGTTTCTTATAATGAGTACAATTTTGACATATATTATAATTGCCAATTATGCTTTTAGTAGTTTAAATTTTCATTTTTTTAATCATTGCAGCACTTGACTTTGAGTGATATTGAGGCTTTGTGCATTTTTAATTTTGCATTTTATTCATTTTAATACTTTCTGCAAGTTTTATTTTACAATTAATTTCTTTTATTTCTCTTTGATTGATTTTTGTGCCAATTCAATAGTATTACTTGATCAATTTAACTGTTTTACGTTTTCCTTATTTCAATTGGTAATTGCGACTTGCTAATATTTTTTATACAATAATTGATTGACTTGAATTAAGGGAAAAAGTGAAAAATTAATAATTACATATCTTTCACTAGCAATCGAACATGCAAATGCATTCTAGCGGAGTTTATTGGCACTACACTTTACATGTTAACAACTCACCATTTACTGAATATTCAATACATTTTTATTAAAATTATGGTCAGTAGAGTATTTCTAGATTGTTATAGTTGGACTTGAATTTTCTATTATTATTACTTTCACTATTTATTTTTATTACAGTGAAATGAAGAAGAAAAATGTGAGGAATTTATGACATTAACTATTTGCACTAGTGCTACAGGATCTGTAGCTGGCAACCTCTTCAGAAATTCCGTTTAACTGTATTTTTTTTTGAGGAATGTTGCTTTGTATTTTTCAATTCACACTTGTTTTAGCTTTGCTTCTTTGTTATTTCTCTTTTACGCTTTTTAACAGTTACGGTAATGCATCATGTACTTTGACACTTGGTGCTTTGTACTTCAACGATCATGGGGGTGTGGGGGCGAAGCCCCCACAAAGAAGTGAAAGGGGGCGTGGGGGCGAAGCCCCCACTTGAAATAAAAATAATTAAGAATGATTTGTTAAATGTAACTAAGTTTTCGTCGATATGCTTGTTATGAAAAGGTGTAGTTTTCTTTAAATACTAGTATTTTAGAGTATAATTTTGATTCTTACTCCCTTTCATCCAATCAATCAATCTCTCACACTCTCTCTCTTTCTCTCGAATTGAATCCCTAATTCTACATGTAATCCTAGGTAAGATATTGAACATAACTGTAGTTAGCTTCAACCTAGATTTTACAAGAGAGTTGGGACTTGACGAAATATATTGGGTGTATGACTGACTTTACGCATTATTTCATTTAAAAAACGCATTGATTTCAAATATAAAAATCATTATCAAACTATGCTCCATCGCAAGCTAGAGAACCTTTCACTCAATAATTCCATTCCACGTTGATTCTTTAGAGTTCGGTTAAAACGTATTAATATTAAGTATCACCAGTGATATTTTCACATGGATGCAATACACTACACCTCTCATATCCCACCAGATACACAGCTGCCATGAATGTCTCGCTTTGGCCTTGATCGACCTGCTTCACCGGGTAACATTTAATGCTGGCAAACGATGACTTTCAGCTGCACTTTTCTTTAGAAAAAAATTATGATATGTACCTTTATTTGTTGCCAGTGAAAATCCGTAGTCATACTTGAACACCCAATAGAACATTACGAAAAAAGTAGAAAAATTATCCTTTGGACACATTATTTGAACAATTCAACTAACAAATTTTTATTTTGTCTAATTAGTCTAGGTTGTACAGACAAGAATGAATAATTTTTCTAATTAATTGACTCTTAATCTTTTTTTTTTTTCCTGGATCTTAACTGATATTTTCGGTAGATTTTAATTGCAATAGCGAAAAGTACGTTAAGCCCCGCCTTAAAAAAGTAGGCGATTACTTTACTTTACTACTACTTTTAGTATCTCCTTAACAAAAACATACAGTTTAAACAGTTAAGTATAAGGGTTGATTGAACGCCAAAAGGTACACAAATCAACCCTTATACTTGACTTTTTATTGTAGGTAGCAAACTGTCTTAATTCTCGGCCATTCCCATTAACAGTTGCTTCACCAAATGAACCAACAACACCCGATATGGGCTGATTACCCACTCTTGCGTTTAAGTCACCACAAATCATGACATGGTCCACTCTGTTTACTTTATCTAGCTCCCTCTGCAGATCGTCATAGAATTGTATAGTCTCTTCTTTTCTTCCCTCTTCAGGTGCGTAAACTCCAATTAATGTTAAATATCCTCTAAGTATGCGAAATCTTCTTGATTAACTAACTCCACTATAAATCATTGTAAAATCCTTTAATTCTTTCGTTCCCTTTAACTTCTTCTTCGTTTCAGTTATGACTGCTACATCAATGTTTTCCTCTGCCAACACATTATTTAGCTCTTAAAAGAAAAAAAGAAAAAATAAATTCCCCGTGAAAAAAAAAGATAAAATTATTTCTTCAATTACAGCGGGGATTGAACCTGTGTTTCACTACCGCCTAGTGGCGGACTAACGCTCTAGGTCTAGCCTGCTCGGCTACTGTGTCACCTTGAAATATAAATTACTCTACTCGATTATCTAATCTCCTCCTCCTCCTGCCGTCCAGCAATAACGGTTGAGAGAAAATGAATGTCTCCCGCTTTCCACCAAATCTTCACAAGTGGAGAAATAATAAAAAAAAGGAATGCACTCCTCTTACCTTGAGGCTTCCGAGAGTATATCACAACGACAAATTACAAACAGGTACTTCCTTCCTATTTTCTTTCCTCTTTTCGCCTCCACCTTTTCCTCTAAATAAGGAAGAGAGGGAGCACTGGCACAAAAACGCCTCTCGTTTTCCTCACAAATTACACACCTTTATTTTAATACAGGAAAATAACAAAAACCAAACTCCTATGAACTTCTCTTCGTAACATAAAAAGAAAATAAACTAATAACCTAATCATAAAATAATAAATGAAAATTATACAATATATTTTACAAAAAAAAAAGGAAAAATAAAATTCTCTCGTTTTAAATAAAACTCTAAACCAAAAAAAAGAACCCAAATTCCGCTATTAACATACCCGCTAAACTTTTGTCCCCTCTCTTATTTTTCCTCTTTTTCTTTTCCACAGACAACCGACCAGTAACTAACACTTACAAAAAAAAATTAGTAAAAAAAAATTATTAGAAAATTCAAAACTGTCCCCACAGTTCAACCCGCAACTATTGACTGTTTAAAAAGGCCTTTATTTACCGTAGGTATTATATAGCTATATAAGTATGACGATAAGAAGTAAATGCTGTAGTTTTCACTTATCTGGTGATGGGTAGACTCGTTGTGCTGTTTTCCCTGCGATTCTCTGGTAGTTTTCTCGACCACAACTCCACTTCCGTCTTTACTGTTTTGATCCCTTCTCATTCGCCACGCACACTGGGCTGGCAAAATGCAGTAAAGAATTTTCCAGACAGGAAAGAAAATCCGGTGAACACCGTAAGAGTTGTCTCGTACCTCTCTGCTTCGCAGCCGGCTTGCTACTCTACTCTCGGGCCTGTTAACTTCCCCACGCGCCCTGCACCACACTCTATTGTTCATCTCTCTATTATTCTGTGCTTATACTGTTTATATCTATTTCTGTTCATAATGTTCCCCACAATTTTTATATTTTAATTTTAATTTTTTATTTTTGTCGCTCTGCTACACTCCTACCTCGAAACGGAAATTCATTTTCTTCATACATTCATTTTCTCTCTTTTCCCATTTTTTTCCCCTTCCATTCTTTAACCCCAAATTTAACCCAAAATTCCATGGGGGTATACCCGCACCGTAACACATACTCAACGCTTCTTTGTCAAATTTCTATTCTCTTCTCTACTGCTTTGTGGTCGACCAACTTTGGCATCCATACGTCAGCACAGGAAGTAAGTTGCAGTTGACATATATAGCTCTTCCATTTAATGTCTTTGTTTGCCTTCATTATGCATTTCAAGGACTAATATTTTCTCCAAGACAAAGCAATGCGCCTCTGAATTTTTTTGGGAGCACGTTTTGAAAAAAGAAAACTGTTTGACCCAGATAAACAACATTTTCAACAACTTCAAAACTGGGATGCTGTATTCTTATCCGACTAACCCCACGGTATTTGTGATGACTTGAGTTTTTTGGTAATTCACATTAAGACCAACGTCACGACCCGCTCTTTCTAAATCTTCAAAGATTTTGCTCAAGTTGTCTTCAGATCTGGCTATTAGGACCACATCATCTGCAAACTTACGAGTTATAAAGATATTTTCCATTTATATTTATCCCAATATCATCCCATTCTAAGCTTTTAAAAAAATGTTATAAAAAGAGTCGGGGATAATGGGTCTCCCTGGCGAACGCCTTGCTTTATTGGAAAAGATCACTTCCGACATTACCTTCAATAAAAAGCTGTATTTTCATTGTGCAATTCTTTTATTACGCACATCTAATCCAAGTAACCTCACCATAATTCAATTATCTCAATCCTACATTTAATCCATATTCCTAATACAATCATTGTATCCTAACTCAATCATGCTAAGTCATTAATCCGAAAGTTGGTCAACCCTTAATTTTATATTGAATTTAATCTAATCCTAAGCTATCAATTCTAATGCTAAGTCACTGATCCTAAGTGTTTTCATCATCTACTCTTTAATTCCAATCCTAAGTTATTAATCTTATCTTATCTTATCCAAAATCCTAAGTCAATAATCCGTATCTTTAAGTCAATTATCCTAATCCTAAGCAATTAATCTAAAATTTAATCATAATAAAAGTCAAAATTAGTCAATCTTAAGTCAATTGTCCCAAGTCATTCATTCTAAGTCACTTAGCCCCAATCTAATCCTAAGTCACTAGTCTTACTGCAATTATCCTAATCCTAAGTAACTATTCTAAGTCATTATTAATTAATCTAATTATCCTAATCTTAAGTCATTAGTGCTAATCTAAATGCCCTAGTCCTAAGTCATTTATCTAAACTCTATTATCCTAATCCTAAGTCATTAATCCTAATGCAATTATCTGTGTGTGTCCTAAGCCATTAATCCTAAATTTGATACTAGTCGTCCTGAGCCAATTATTCTAAAATTGTAATGAAATTACCCTCATCCTAAATCATTAAACATAAAGTTATTTCTTATCCTAATCCTAACTCAATTATCCCAAGCCATTAATCCCATGCTAATTATCCTAATCCTATTATCCTAACCCAATTAATTCCAAGCTAATTATTCTAATCCAATTATTCTAATAGTAAGTCATGGATCCTAAGTCTTTAATTCGACATCTAGCTACTAATCCGAAATCTAGCTCACTCCAATTGTAATAAATAAACAATTAAATCTAATCTATTGATGTCATTAGTCCTAATCTAATTACTTTAATCCTAACTAACTCATTCATTATTCCTAATTAAATTACCCTTTTCGTAAAGTCATTAATCCTAATCCAATTCTCGTAATTCTTAGTTACTAATCCAATTATTGTAATCCTAATTTAATTATGCTATTCTAATCGTATTGAATCCATTGCAATTGTAAGTCATTATTAGTCAGCCCATTCCTAAGTCATTGCTTAATTACCCTAAGTCACTAATCCTACATGTAATCCTAAATGAACAATCCGATTTCCTAAATCAACAATTACTTCCTAAATCACAAAGGCGAATGTTAAGTGAGTAATGAAAACCCATATTAAATCGTAAGTCTTTAACCCTAATCCAATTATCCTAAATCATTATTAATTAATCCAATTATTCCAATATTTAGTAATTAATTATATGTAAGTAAGTAAGTAAGTAAGTAAGTAAGTAAGTAAGTAAGTAAGTAAGTAAGTAAGTAAGTAAGTAAATAATCTGAATTAATGCCCACTCCTAAGTCACTAACTAATCCTAAATTTATTTCCAATCCTAAGTCATTATAATTACTTTAATTATCCTTATTAAGTCGTTATTAATTATTTTTATTATTATTTTTACTATTATTATTCTTTTTATTATTAGTATTATTTTCTTTTTATTATTATTATTATTATTATTTTAATTTTTTTATTATTATTAGTATTATTTTCTTTTTATTATTTTTATTTTTTTCTTATTATTAGTATTATTATTATTATTTTTATTTTTACTATTATTTTTTTTTATTATTAGTATTGTTTTTTTTTTTTTTTTTTTATTAGTATTAATTTTTTTATTATTAGTATTATTATTATTATTATTATTTTTTTATTAGTATTATTATTTTTCTTTTATTATTATTATTATTATTATTATTATTATTTTTTTTTTTTTATTATTAGTATTGTTTTTTTTTTTTTTTTTTTTTTTTATTAGTTATTATTATTTGTTATTTTTATGTTATTTTTAAGTTATTTTTAAGTTATTTTCATGTTATTTCTAAGTTATTTTTATGTTATTTTTATGTTATTTTTAAGTTATTTTTAAGTTATTTTCATGTTATTTTTATGTTATTTTCAAGTTATTTTTAAGTTATTTTCAAGTTATTTTTATGTTATTTTTATGTTATTTTCAAGTTATTTCTAAGTTATTTTCAAGTTATTTTTAAGTTATTTTCAAGTTATTTTTAAGTTATTTTTAAGTTATTTTCAAGTTATTTTTGAGTTATTTTTATTAGGTTAGGTTAGGTTAGGTTAGGTTAGGTTAGGTTAGGTTAGGTTAGGTTAGGTTAGGTTAGGTTAGGTTAGGTTAGGTTAGGTTAGGTTAGGTTAGGTTAGGTTAGGTTAGGTTAGGTTAGGTTAGGTTAGGTTAGGTTAGGTTAGGTTAGGTTAGGTTAGGTTAGGTTAGGTTAGGTTAGGTTAGGTTAGGTTAGGTTAGGTTAGGTTAGGTTAGGTTAGGTTAGGTTAGGTTAGGTTAGGTTAGGTTAGGTTAGGTTAGGTTAGGTTAGGTTAGGTTAGGTTAGGTTAGGTTAGGTTAGGTTAGGTTAGGTTAGGTTAGGTTAGGTTAGGTTAGGTTAGGTTAGGTTAGGTTAGGTTAGGTTAGGTTAGGTTAGGTTAGGTTAGGTTAGGTTAGGTTAGGTTAGGTTAGGTTAGGTTAGGTTAGGTTAGGTTAGGTTAGGTTAGGTTAGGTTAGGTTAGGTTAGGTTAGGTTAGGTTAGGTTAGGTTAGGTTAGGTTAGGTTAGGTTAGGTTAGGTTAGGTTAGGTTAGGTTAGGTTAGGTTAGGTTAGGTTAGGTTAGGTTAGGTTAGGTTAGGTTAGGTTAGGTTAGGTTAGGTTAGGTTAGGTTAGGTTAGGTTAGGTTAGGTTAGGTTAGGTTAGGTTAGGTTAGGTTAGGTTAGGTTAGGTTAGGTTAGGTTAGGTTAGGTTAGGTTAGGTTAGGTTAGGTTAGGTTAGGTTAGGTTAGGTTAGGTTAGGTTAGGTTAGGTTAGGTTAGGTTAGGTTAGGTTAGGTTAGGTTAGGTTAGGTTAGGTTAGGTTAGGTTAGGTTAGGTTAGGTTAGGTTAGGTTAGGTTAGGTTAGGTTAGGTTAGGTTAGGTTAGGTTAGGTTAGGTTAGGTTAGGTTAGGTTAGGTTAGGTTAGGTTAGGTTAGGTTAGGTTAGGTTAGGTTAGGTTAGGTTAGGTTAGGTTAGGTTAGGTTAGGTTAGGTTAGGTTAGGTTAGGTTAGGTTAGGTTAGGTTAGGTTAGGTTAGGTTAGGTTAGGTTAGGTTAGGTTAGGTTAGGTTAGGTTAGGTTAGGTTAGGTTAGGTTAGGTTAGGTTAGGTTAGGTTAGGTTAGGTTAGGTTAGGTTAGGTTAGGTTAGGTTAGGTTAGGTTAGGTTAGGTTAGGTTAGGTTAGGTTAGGTTAGGTTAGGTTAGGTTAGGTTAGGTTAGGTTAGGTTAGGTTAGGTTAGGTTAGGTTAGGTTAGGTTAGGTTAGGTTAGGTTAGGTTAGGTTAGGTTAGGTTAGGTTAGGTTAGGTTAGGTTAGGTTAGGTTAGGTTAGGTTAGGTTAGGTTAGGTTAGGTTAGGTTAGGTTAGGTTAGGTTAGGTTAGGTTAGGTTAGGTTAGGTTAGGTTAGGTTAGGTTAGGTTAGGTTAGGTTAGGTTAGGTTAGGTTAGGTTAGGTTAGGTTAGGTTAGGTTAGGTTAGGTTAGGTTAGGTTAGGTTAGGTTAGGTTAGGTTAGGTTAGGTTAGGTTAGGTTAGGTTAGGTTAGGTTAGGTTAGGTTAGGTTAGGTTAGGTTAGGTTAGGTTAGGTTAGGTTAGGTTAGGTTAGGTTAGGTTAGGTTAGGTTAGGTTAGGTTAGGTTAGGTTAGGTTAGGTTAGGTTAGGTTAGGTTAGGTTAGGTTAGGTTAGGTTAGGTTAGGTTAGGTTAGGTTAGGTTAGGTTAGGTTAGGTTAGGTTAGGTTAGGTTAGGTTAGGTTAGGTTAGGTTAGGTTAGGTTAGGTTAGGTTAGGTTAGGTTAGGTTAGGTTAGGTTAGGTTAGGTTAGGTTAGGTTAGGTTAGGTTAGGTTAGGTTAGGTTAGGTTAGGTTAGGTTAGGTTAGGTTAGGTTAGGTTAGGTTAGGTTAGGTTAGGTTAGGTTAGGTTAGGTTAGGTTAGGTTAGGTTAGGTTAGGTTAGGTTAGGTTAGGTTAGGTTAGGTTAGGTTAGGTTAGGTTAGGTTAGGTTAGGTTAGGTTAGGTTAGGTTAGGTTAGGTTAGGTTAGGTTAGGTTAGGTTAGGTTAGGTTAGGTTAGGTTAGGTTAGGTTAGGTTAGGTTAGGTTAGGTTAGGTTAGGTTAGGTTAGGTTAGGTTAGGTTAGGTTAGGTTAGGTTAGGTTAGGTTAGGTTAGGTTAGGTTAGGTTAGGTTAGGTTAGGTTAGGTTAGGTTAGGTTAGGTTAGGTTAGGTTAGGTTAGGTTAGGTTAGGTTAGGTTAGGTTAGGTTAGGTTAGGTTAGGTTAGGTTAGGTTAGGTTAGGTTAGGTTAGGTTAGGTTAGGTTAGGTTAGGTTAGGTTAGGTTAGGTTAGGTTAGGTTAGGTTAGGTTAGGTTAGGTTAGGTTAGGTTAGGTTAGGTTAGGTTAGGTTAGGTTAGGTTAGGTTAGGTTAGGTTAGGTTAGGTTAGGTTAGGTTAGGTTAGGTTAGGTTAGGTTAGGTTAGGTTAGGTTAGGTTAGGTTAGGTTAGGTTAGGTTAGGTTAGGTTAGGTTAGGTTAGGTTAGGTTAGGTTAGGTTAGGTTAGGTTAGGTTAGGTTAGGTTAGGTTAGGTTAGGTTAGGTTAGGTTAGGTTAGGTTAGGTTAGGTTAGGTTAGGTTAGGTTAGGTTAGGTTAGGTTAGGTTAGGTTAGGTTAGGTTAGGTTAGGTTAGGTTAGGTTAGGTTAGGTTAGGTTAGGTTAGGTTAGGTTAGGTTAGGTTAGGTTAGGTTAGGTTAGGTTAGGTTAGGTTAGGTTAGGTTAGGTTAGGTTAGGTTAGGTTAGGTTAGGTTAGGTTAGGTTAGGTTAGGTTAGGTTAGGTTAGGTTAGGTTAGGTTAGGTTAGGTTAGGTTAGGTTAGGTTAGGTTAGGTTAGGTTAGGTTAGGTTAGGTTAGGTTAGGTTAGGTTAGGTTAGGTTAGGTTAGGTTAGGTTAGGTTAGGTTAGGTTAGGTTAGGTTAGGTTAGGTTAGGTTAGGTTAGGTTAGGTTAGGTTAGGTTAGGTTAGGTTAGGTTAGGTTAGGTTAGGTTAGGTTAGGTTAGGTTAGGTTAGGTTAGGTTAGGTTAGGTTAGGTTAGGTTAGGTTAGGTTAGGTTAGGTTAGGTTAGGTTAGGTTAGGTTAGGTTAGGTTAGGTTAGGTTAGGTTAGGTTAGGTTAGGTTAGGTTAGGTTAGGTTAGGTTAGGTTAGGTTAGGTTAGGTTAGGTTAGGTTAGGTTAGGTTAGGTTAGGTTAGGTTAGGTTAGGTTAGGTTAGGTTAGGTTAGGTTAGGTTAGGTTAGGTTAGGTTAGGTTAGGTTAGGTTAGGTTAGGTTAGGTTAGGTTAGGTTAGGTTAGGTTAGGTTAGGTTAGGTTAGGTTAGGTTAGGTTAGGTTAGGTTAGGTTAGGTTAGGTTAGGTTAGGTTAGGTTAGGTTAGGTTAGGTTAGGTTAGGTTAGGTTAGGTTAGGTTAGGTTAGGTTAGGTTAGGTTAGGTTAGGTTAGGTTAGGTTAGGTTAGGTTAGGTTAGGTTAGGTTAGGTTAGGTTAGGTTAGGTTAGGTTAGGTTAGGTTAGGTTAGGTTAGGTTAGGTTAGGTTAGGTTAGGTTAGGTTAGGTTAGGTTAGGTTAGGTTAGGTTAGGTTAGGTTAGGTTAGGTT
Source organism: Rhodnius prolixus (assembly GCF_049639745.1). NCBI lineage: Eukaryota > Metazoa > Arthropoda > Insecta > Hemiptera > Reduviidae > Rhodnius > Rhodnius prolixus. The sequence goes on from NW_027411594.1 coordinate 11,265,919, forward strand.
AGGTTAGGTTAGGTTAGGTTAGGTTAGGTTAGGTTAGGTTAGGTTAGGTTAGGTTAGGTTAGGTTAGGTTAGGTTAGGTTAGGTTAGGTTAGGTTAGGTTAGGTTAGGTTAGGTTAGGTTAGGTTAGGTTAGGTTAGGTTAGGTTAGGTTAGGTTAGGTTAGGTTAGGTTAGGTTAGGTTAGGTTAGGTTAGGTTAGGTTAGGTTAGGTTAGGTTAGGTTAGGTTAGGTTAGGTTAGGTTAGGTTAGGTTAGGTTAGGTTAGGTTAGGTTAGGTTAGGTTAGGTTAGGTTAGGTTAGGTTAGGTTAGGTTAGGTTAGGTTAGGTTAGGTTAGGTTAGGTTAGGTTAGGTTAGGTTAGGTTAGGTTAGGTTAGGTTAGGTTAGGTTAGGTTAGGTTAGGTTAGGTTAGGTTAGGTTAGGTTAGGTTAGGTTAGGTTAGGTTAGGTTAGGTTAGGTTAGGTTAGGTTAGGTTAGGTTAGGTTAGGTTAGGTTAGGTTAGGTTAGGTTAGGTTAGGTTAGGTTAGGTTAGGTTAGGTTAGGTTAGGTTAGGTTAGGTTAGGTTAGGTTAGGTTAGGTTAGGTTAGGTTAGGTTAGGTTAGGTTAGGTTAGGTTAGGTTAGGTTAGGTTAGGTTAGGTTAGGTTAGGTTAGGTTAGGTTAGGTTAGGTTAGGTTAGGTTAGGTTAGGTTAGGTTAGGTTAGGTTAGGTTAGGTTAGGTTAGGTTAGGTTAGGTTAGGTTAGGTTAGGTTAGGTTAGGTTAGGTTAGGTTAGGTTAGGTTAGGTTAGGTTAGGTTAGGTTAGGTTAGGTTAGGTTAGGTTAGGTTAGGTTAGGTTAGGTTAGGTTAGGTTAGGTTAGGTTAGGTTAGGTTAGGTTAGGTTAGGTTAGGTTAGGTTAGGTTAGGTTAGGTTAGGTTAGGTTAGGTTAGGTTAGGTTAGGTTAGGTTAGGTTAGGTTAGGTTAGGTTAGGTTAGGTTAGGTTAGGTTAGGTTAGGTTAGGTTAGGTTAGGTTAGGTTAGGTTAGGTTAGGTTAGGTTAGGTTAGGTTAGGTTAGGTTAGGTTAGGTTAGGTTAGGTTAGGTTAGGTTAGGTTAGGTTAGGTTAGGTTAGGTTAGGTTAGGTTAGGTTAGGTTAGGTTAGGTTAGGTTAGGTTAGGTTAGGTTAGGTTAGGTTAGGTTAGGTTAGGTTAGGTTAGGTTAGGTTAGGTTAGGTTAGGTTAGGTTAGGTTAGGTTAGGTTAGGTTAGGTTAGGTTAGGTTAGGTTAGGTTAGGTTAGGTTAGGTTAGGTTAGGTTAGGTTAGGTTAGGTTAGGTTAGGTTAGGTTAGGTTAGGTTAGGTTAGGTTAGGTTAGGTTAGGTTAGGTTAGGTTAGGTTAGGTTAGGTTAGGTTAGGTTAGGTTAGGTTAGGTTAGGTTAGGTTAGGTTAGGTTAGGTTAGGTTAGGTTAGGTTAGGTTAGGTTAGGTTAGGTTAGGTTAGGTTAGGTTAGGTTAGGTTAGGTTAGGTTAGGTTAGGTTAGGTTAGGTTAGGTTAGGTTAGGTTAGGTTAGGTTAGGTTAGGTTAGGTTAGGTTAGGTTAGGTTAGGTTAGGTTAGGTTAGGTTAGGTTAGGTTAGGTTAGGTTAGGT